>NC_133495.1:4624555-4829395 GCF_025370935.1 Choristoneura fumiferana | reverse complement strand
ATGACTAGACAGAAAAAATAATAAAATATGTGTAAGCAAAAAATATTTATGTCGTTCGTTTAAGAATTATTTTACGCTATAGAATACTTGTGAAAAAGTATATAAAAAAACGCTAGTTTGATTTGACTTTTTATTTATTGAATATAATTCATATTAACTATAATATTATGTTTATACGAGCAGGTTTTCGTTTGCAAATATTATAATTAGGTAAAAATTGGCTTGTTTTGGGAGCCTTTCTTAATATTTTGTTATGTATTATTGTTTGTTTTTATGTTTATGTTAATTTGGTATACTAGTATAAGCCTTAGTCCGATCACCCTTGGGCAGCGGCAGTTTCCACTGAATAACGGTTATATTTTATTTTAACAATTTTTTTTTGTAAAATTTTAGTCAATGATAAGTTGATTGATAAAACGTTGATTTGGTACTGGAAACATACAACTAAGATTACAGAAATTAAAAAATAAACTCTAAACTGTAAATAGGTATGGAAATATAGGCAGTTATGTCGGTTAATAAAGGTTGAATTAGTTCCTTTAATTATTAAATAATAGATTTAATTCAGTAACTCGAAATTTGGAACGGATTTGTACATGGAACGATACTTCAAGAACAGTCAGCAAAAAAGCTTATTTTAGCAAAACTACATTATTATTATTATTATTTAATAGTTTTCACTGCTTGTAATGCTTTTTATTAATTAATATATTTAGTATAACTGAAAGAAAATTTCGCCTAAAGTATGAAGAACATTGATCTATGAGTATTATATTTATACTAGATTATACCTATTTGCGAGACAATGCATGCCCTAGCGCGAAATGCTGTTAATCTGAACTATGCTTTCACTTTCACGGTTGCGCAAGAGTATAAACAGATTGGACGAGTTATGGCGCTTAGATTACCTAAGTAGATCAGCTGTAGGAATTATATTATAATATTGCTATATATTTTATTAAGATGGCCAAGGAAAACTGCGGTGAGGCATCCTCCCACCTGCAAATTAAATGGTATGAAATTAAATGTTTTTTTTATTGGTAACAGGTGTTACAGGTCGTCACAAATGATTTGTAAATTATATTACATTATTAATTAATTATATTGCTAACATTATTTCACTATAGTGCGAGTGGTAACTCGAAAAACTCATTGTAGTTATAAAAGACATAATCTAGGAGCCACTTTTTGAGTCGGCTTTTCAAAATTGTATTGGTAGTGTGAAATTATATAGTTACTGTGTCAAAAATAATCCGGCAACGAAAACATTGTCAACCCTAGTACCTTCGCTGTCATGTCATGCGATAAAAGTAAATCAGGAGTTAGAATATATTCTGTTTCCGCAGATATTAGGTAAAAATTACATCAACACTCTGCTTAAGTAGTTTACTCCCAAATTTGACTGAAATAGGGTTTCACAACAATAAAAAATTAATACACATTTTTTGACAATAAGTCATATAGTGATACTATGTGTTTCAAATATTGTAAATAGACTCTTTAGTAGGGACGACTTAACCCCCATTTCTGCTTCACTGGTATTTTTGTAACACTGTGAAAATCTCAAGTCTAGGAATGCCTATTCCCACGCAATATACCACGGTATAAGTTTAAATAAGTCAACTGACAACTATTATCTCATACCTGTGTTTAGTTTCAAACCGGTCAGTGATAATCGCTTCATAGTATATTGACAAGTCACTCGCCAAGTTACGCGACTGTAGACCTTAATACCTTACAAATAAGTCATATGCTTAGACAGGGTGGAAAATTTGCGACGATTTCTATTGTGGCTTCTGAATCACACGTATCTCAGAAGGAATCGATTTAATTATAATAATTTAATTGATGTTATTAAGATATCATATTAAATATCCTTATAAAATAATGCGCAATTATTGTTTTGCTAGTTACTTGCCCCGGTTTTCCACGGGTATACAAAAATATCTAAATAATATATAGCGTTCAAAAATATCTGACACTTCTTACCGGCCCTAGAAATTGAATCGTATCAGATATTTATGCACCTTGGCTGTGTCAAATATTGGTGCTGTTATGTATACTATATAGGTACCTACTGATGAAGAAAATTAGAACAAATCTTTCACGCAAGGTAGGTCTCTATATTTTGTCCCAAAATTTTCACTTTAAATAAATGTGTAGCGAAATTAATAGGGTTACCTCCCCTTTCGGGTACAGAACTCTAAATAGCAACATATATGTACACATCAACATTTACATACTAAATAGAAGCGCGTCTCGACTAGATATGGCAATTTATGTCGTTTCTTCACTTTTATGACCCGGATCGGAGTCGTGTCACAAGTTTTAACCTAATGATATTGGTCACGCTGATGAGACGTTGCACTATTTAACGACCATTACATATACATAAACTTTATTAAGTACTGAATTAAGCCCGGTTTAGAACTGCGAGTAAAATCATTCAAGTTACTCGCTAATCCTGCCATGAAGCAGCAGTGCTTGCACTGTTGTGTTTCGGCGTGGAGAGTAAGACAGCCGGTGAAATTACTGGCACTTGAGGTATCCCATCTTAGGCCTCTAGGTTGGCAACGCATCTGCAATACCCCTGGTGTTGCAGATGTTTATGGGCGGTGGTGATCTCTTACGGTCTCCTGATCCCACTTGCTCGTTTGCCATCCAGTCGAATAAAAAAAAAAAAAGTTACGAGATTGAGACGCTTGTTAGATCTCTTCGAACTCGTTCGCTGTACGACCATGTCCCTATTTAATAAAAGTTCAAAGTGCTACAATTTTACATAATTGTTAAGTTTCTCATACAATAATTTTTTAAATAAATTTCATTTTTAACACTAACTTTTTTTGCTGACTGTACTTTTAAAACGGAACCCTTATAGTTTCGCCATGTATGTCTGTCTGTCCGTCCGCAGCTTTGCTCAGGGACTATCAATGCTAGGAAGCTGTAATTTTGCACAAAATATATGTTAACTATGCCGACAAAATGTTACAATAATAAATTAAAAAAAAAAATTTTTTAGAGTACCTCCCATAGACGTAGTGGGGGTGATTTTTTTTCTCATCCAACCTTGTAGTGTGGAGTATCGTTGGATAGGTCTTTTAAAACCATTAGGGGGTTGCTATATGACGATTTTTCGATTTAGTGATTTGTTTCATTTTGCAAAAATATTCTACTTTAAAATGCAAATTTTCATTAAAATCGAGCGTCTTCCCCTTTAAAATCTAAACCGGTGGGTGGAAAATTTTGAAAAAAATCAGGATGGTAGTAAGTATATCAAACTTACAAAAAAAACTTTAACGGTTAAGTTTTCTTGAGAATTATTAGTAGTTTAAGAGTAAATAGCAGCCTAAGGTATAAAAATATACCTAAACTTTTTAAAATTGTTCTATTTGTGTTGAATTTATTAGCAGATGAGTTAAGTAAGAGATGTGATATAAAGTTCATTAAATTATAATAATAATTGTAGGTAAGTCAAAAAGTACAAAATAAACTTTGTCCCATTTTTCTGACATTGTCGATTATATAGGTAAATAAGTTCCATACCTAAACTTGGAATATTCCGTACAAAATACGAAATCCTTAGAAAAATTTTACTTATTTTTTTTGTAATGGCTATGGAACCCTATTTCTGGCGTGTCCGACACGCTCTTGGTCGGTTTTAATGCCTACATTTGCAATACTAGCATGCTCATGCGAAATCTGTCTTATGCTATTAGCAATCAAGTATACTGACTATATGCAAGTGGATGGCGCTCGCGCACGCGCATCGCATCTATAGAATGTGCAACTGTTGAGTAGGTGAGAGGTGAAGGTTGGCCTTTCATGAAGCGATACCAATTTTATGAGCTTGGTTAATAAAACATGTGCGCAACCTACTAATATTATACACAGTGTCTACCCGCGGCTTCACTCGTTTTTAGGGTTCCGTGTCTGTCTGTCTGTCTGTCCGCGTGTCTGTTAGTACTAGAAAGCTGTAATTTGGCATGAATATACATAGTCAAATTTTCATTTCTAGTGATTTTTTGAAATATCACCCCATCCGTCTCTTTTTCGATTTTCTCAATGCACTCAGTGGCGTTATTTATGTGCGATGTCACATATTTTTTTCCTGCCTAATCTTGAATTACAAACTTGTATATTTTGTTATTATACTAGTGTTTACTACAATGTAATACAATGTAATTAAATTAGTCGCTGTAACGATCTGAGGGGCTACTACGAAATTAGAAAATCGAGGTTCGTGTCGTACCGTCCCTCTCACTCTCGCATGAAATAATATTAGAGTGAGCGGGACGGTACGATACGAACTTCGATTTTAGAATTTGGTAGTTAGTAGCCCTCTGTTCTATGACCTTTCGGGTTCACAAGACGGAGTGAAAGAGAAGGTATGAGTATGATCCATGACATATTCAAGTTAGATTTATGAGTTTACGCAATACGCCTGTGTAAATGTTAAATTATGGTTTTAATATTTAATTATTTGAGCGCACAAATGCGCGCAAAATGCAAATGCTGCGTGAAGCAGCAGTGCTTGCACTGTTGTGTTTCGGTGTGGAGAGTAAGACAGCCGGTGAAATCACTGGCACTTGAGGTATCCCATCTTAGGCCTCTAGGTTGGCAACGCTGGTGTTGCAGGTGTTTATGGGCGGTGGTGATCTCTTACCATCAGGAGACCCACTTGCTCGTTTGCCATCCAGTCGAATAAAAAAAAAAAACAAAGTACAACGATAACTAAAGTGGAACATAATACTTAAGTCAATTTTAACTCCGTAAAATAAGATTTTACACTAATTTTATTTGTGCAATACAGTACAATGACTCTACTCGTATTGAACACTGCAATGTAGTAACCTAGTACAGTCACCAGTACCAATATCTGACACAACAAGCGTGCATAAATATCTGATACGACTCTATTTCTAGGGCCGGAAGGACGTGTCAAATATTTTTGCACGCTCCGCTGTAGCAGATATTAATGCTGGTGACTGTACAGAAAATAGAGGTAAGTACGAGTACATGGAGAAAAACATCCAAGGGAAGAAATCTTACTATATAATCTAATATTATAAACGCGTAAGTTTGTATAGATGGATGTTTTGATGTTTGTTACTCTTTCTCGTAAAAAGTACTGAACGGATTTGCATGAAATTGGGCATACTGGTAGATACCCTGGATGAACATACAGGCTACCTTTTATCCCGAAATAATGTATGGTTCCTGTCGGATCAAAAGAGTTTTAAACTATATACGAGTACTAATTCTGTGCGAGCGAAAGCTAGTAGGTAGGTAGGTACGCAATATTTGTATAACTACGCTGGACTGTAGAGCAGATTTAAGAACGGAGGGCCTACTCCGAAGTTCGAAAATCGAAGTTCATATCTTACCGTTCCTCTTGATCTCGTATTAAATAGTATAAGTGACAGAGGGACGGAACGACACGAACTTTGATTTTCGAACTTCGTATTAGCCCTGTAGTTACTAACATCTCATAAGAAATAATATGGCATGTTTCGAGTTTTTTAGTTTGTGTAAAGACGAATCTTAGGAGTACCAATATGGAGCCATTAGATAGACCTTTAGATAAGGCCTTTGGACTATCGTTTCAGTATTTACGAGTACATCCTCAATCCCACGAATATTATAAATGCGAAAGCTTGTAAGTCTGTTTGTTTGTTACTTCATTACATCTAAACCACTGAAGTTTGAGTGCCGGAGACGGACATCGGATTCGCCGGTAACGGCTAGTCAATTTTAAGCTTCAAGCATTAACTAAGTATCCAAAGCTAACTCCAACAATTGGCAATAGAAACGAAATGTCAAAATCAATTCACCTGCAGCCATTACGTGCACTTGCAGCTTACATAACCATAACCTTTTACATATTTTGCAATGCAGCTACATGCTAGTTACTTTCGAGCTGGGGCCTGATGCCACGCTGAAATATCACTTTTACCTGTTAATTTGTTGGGTAAGTTACTGTTAATGGGATGTTATGAATAGTTGGCACGGTTCCGGCTTAGCCAATAATAACTTGGACTTAGAAAAATTAAAATTTTCGATTTTTAAACAAGCTATCATGAGTTTGCAGCGCTTGCTTTTGAGACAATGGGATCATGGTCAGAAGACACAAAGATTATGAAAGATTTGTCTGCCCATTTGGTTCTGGCCTCAGGTGACCACAGGGCTGGTACTTAGATTTCTCAAGGGTTAGGAATAGGTTCAGAGAGGTAATGCGGCCAGTGTGCTAGGGCCGCTGCCTGTGAACAAAAACGGAAAAGCTTGTAATGAAAACGTAAAAAATTATTTCTTTTCTACTGTCACGTCAATTAAAAAAGTAAAATTTAAAATCAACTAAAGTAAAAACGTAGTTGTCGATTATGATTGGTTTTTTGGAGTCTTTTTGTATTTTTTATTTCAACTCCAAATTTGTTACTTTTACGGGTATCCCGTGCTGCTGCTTAAGTAGCATAGTAGAAATAAGCAACCTGAGATATGTATGCATAGGAAAAAATCGTGTCTAGATTCCTGTCTAGCAGTGGTGTATGGGTTATACACACAGCACGGATTGCTGAGGACCTGGGTTCGATTCCCAGTGCTGGTCTCTTTTTCTGGTTTTTCTGTGCATCCATGTCTCAGTTTGTATTTTCGATGTAGTTGTCGATGGTATTTTAACTGCTATTCCTAGTCTATGTGAGAAATACCAGCCTTGGGGTCGCCTGAGGCCGGAAACAAAAAAATACTGTCGAATCAAATACTTATATAATAATAAATTTTCATCAAGTAAACAAGTATAACTGCTTATCCTGTCAATGCCCAATTAATGATGTTTACGTTGAAAATATAAAAAGAAATAGCGGCTCCAAACAAAAGTGAACGCGCGCACTTGAACAATAGCAAATTCAATATTGATGTTTTGACATAATAACTGTTAAAGATCAACGACCTATCTGTAAAAAGCTAAGTTAGCGATCACGATAGAGCAACGCACTTTGAGTGCCTCTCGGTGTGTTCGATTTTAACATGTGACTCAAGCTTTACCTGAAGAGAAGAGTGGAATATTTCGATATCTCAATGTTTATTTTTATTGAGTTACCGATGCTGAGTTCAACAGCTACTGGATACTTTTTTATAACCTTTAACTTGTGTTGTAGTTTGTTGTTTTGGGTCAAATTTTGCAAGTTCATTTCGGCTCACTTCCAAGTTCCAGTGGTCGGATAGACTTCAAATTCGGTATAAATTAAGTAAGTTGGATGACAATACAAGTACAGTCAATAAAAAGTACAGTCATCCAAATAAGCTATCATTAGTCATTAGGGTGTTATTCTCCAAATGATCCTTGTTTGCTTCGCAAACCTAGTCAGTTCCGAAGTTTAGTGCCACACACAAACTTGTCAAAGTAGTGTGAGGAAGACTGGTATACGAACTAGGACTACTGAAACTTACTAAGCCAATTTTAAAATAAGCTATCTTAACTTAAGGCTGCGTTTCTACCAGAGATGGCAAACGAGCAAGTGGGTCTCCCGATAGTAGGAGATCACCACCGCCCATAGACACCTGCAACACCAGGGGAATTGCAGATGCGTTGCCAACCTAGAGGCCTAAGATGGGATACCTCAAGTGCCAGGAATTTCAACAGCTGTCTTACTCTCCACGCCGAAACGCAACAGTGCAAACACTGCTGTTTCACGGCAGGATTAGCGAGCAAGATGGTGGTAGCAATCCGGGCGGACCTTGCACAAGGTCCTACCACCTGCAATATAGGAGGATATGTTGCAAAGAATGTGTTTTTCATGAACCAATAGAAACTATTTATTTACCTATCCTTGCACAGCACATCTCTGCTGAAAACAGCCGAGCGCAGCGGAGGTAAATAAAGCGTTCGCAACACATCCTAGCACATCTTTGGTGGAAACGGAGCCTTATGATCGCAACTGTAGCTACAGTCACCAGCACCAATACCTGACACAAAAAGCGTGCATAAATATCTAATACGATTCTATTTCTAGGGCCGCTAGGACGTGTCAGATATTTTTGCACACTCCGCTGTGGCAGATATGAATGCGACTGTACCACTTCTAAATTAAGTAAATCTCTAATGTGTTGTCCCCAGCAGGGTGCCTATTTCCTGATTAACGATATTCTACCTATTTATGCAAAAAACTTGTGAAGATTTAAAACACTGATAATACTAAGTGATCGGTTCGACACAATCATTAATTAATAGAATATTTTATACCAAAAATTACTTCGCGAAATATTTCACATTTAATATTAATATAATGTTTGACATTTGTATATGTCACGCTTAATAAAGAATGACACGTGTTTACATCATAATTATAAGGGCTGAATTATGATTATGACAGTAAAAATGACTTGTAAGATTATTAATAAATTCTCGAGTGATTGTATGTTTATGTTTTGCACATCAATATGGAATCGAGGAAGTAAATAGAAAATTAATATGTTTTTTTTTCTTTCAGGTAAGTCGTTGACTGGGTTGAAGTATTCTGGACAGAAAACAAATTGCAAGAAGGTACCCAACCAATTTCCATTTTTTTAATACCCAATGAGATTTTTAGTTTAGTTTTATGTTGCATCTGGTTTCATCTTTGAGATTATTATACTGTCTTTATGTATATATCACTCATCGTAGTTTAAGTACTATTAGCAATTACTAAGTTTGCTAATGAGTTCGATAGTAGAAACGGTATCTAGAAGATTAGTAAGAAAAATACAAATGGATTAGATACTGACTCACTTCTACAGTGTAAACAAAATAACTGTCTGTCAGAAATCAATGACTTTCGATCTATTTGCAGCTATAGTGCATTGACTTAGAGGTTAAACATATATCTTTGGATCTGCGGGTAACGGATCATTTACCGATATGTTTAGGTTTTCACACCTTGCGTTTATTTATTGCAGAATATCGGTTTATTGACGACGTCAATACTTATTTGTAGTAACGCGTGTTGAATTTTATTTTATACGGACATTGGATGTGTTACAGTAAAAGATAATAACAGAATAAGGGCCATTGCGTATGTCGTAGTCAACGAGCGTTTGTATCTGCTCTATGGAACAAAAAACGCTATATCGAAAATACAAACTGAAATATAGATGCACAGAAAAACCAGAAAAATAAGACCAGCGCTGGGATTCGAACCCAGGTCCTCGGCATTCCGTGCCGTGTGCTATAGGTACCGCTACACCACCGCTGGACAACGATACAGACACGAATTTCTCCTATGCACCTCATATCTCCGCTTGTGTTGTTTCTTATTTAGCCACTTAAGCAGCGACACTAGCGACATCTATAGCCCTCATCGAGAAATTTTTCGGCACTCCATCGGAACTAACCGCTCACCCGGACAAGATCGTTATAAGCAAAAAAACGCTGTCAACGCGCGTTAAACATGCGCGATTAATAATAATAAGTAATATTAAGAAATAAAAGCTGTCTCAACTGTAACTAAAATGAAACTATCAATTATGTCATGCTTTTTTTTGCTAAAATAAGTTATACCAGTGCCAGTTACCTCGCATGGCCTCATATGGCTCGGCTATAAAGTATCGACCAAAAGAATTTAACGTAGATAATAATATATTAAATTAATTCGATTTTATAAATTCTGATAATAACCAACAAGAGCAGAACTCGATACGTAATTAAACGGACGTTTTAAAAAAAAAGTGTACCCTTTTTTTTTTTTGAAACAATCGATTCCGAATGTCCCTATTTTTTCATACAAAAATGTATGAGTCAGTTTTGTCACGCCCAAAGTAAACGTACGAATGCTCGACACGTTAATGTCCAATAGCTGACACCCAGCTGTCATCTCTATTGTTAATGATGACATAAAGTTAAAGATGTCAACTATTGGGACAGCGACGAGCACTCGTACGTTAACCTTACTGAGTGTGAAAAAAACGTCGCAAAACTGAAATTTTTAACCCTGAGTAGGGAAAATTATATGCTTTCCAAAATTAAAAAAAAAGAAAAGGTACACTTATTTTTAAAACGTCGAACGATAGTTACCAAGTATCAATTTTCGCAATAAAAAAACATCGGAATGTCAATTCGAGTTCCATAAAAGGAGCATTATTGTGTCACGATCCCAAATCACACACAATCATAATCACACAGGAAATGTCAAGAAGAATGCCATTTTGAGCAAATTCTCAGGATACTTACGTAACGTCAAAATCTAACTACGTTTGTTCAAAGCCACAGCGCAAATATAAACTCTTTTGCTTTGCCATTATCGGTGATTTTAGCTTGTTTGTGATAGTTCGTGACCATAAAAAGTAGGGCTCAATCGGTAATAAGAATAACTGTTGCTTAAGATTTTGACCATTTTATGTCCAATATTAGATAACACCTGATTTGTTCGTAAACTCATTGTTTTACAAATTTGACAATGGGCAACACTCGTGACTAAAGAAATCATGACAATATGACCGAAAAATTGCAATCGTGCGTTGATTAAGGACGGACGGACGGATGAACATGGCGAAACTATAAGGGTTCCTAGGAGACTACAGAACCCTAACTAGCCTGTTATATCCCAGGCATTTTCTCAGTCAATTTTTTCAATCAAAAAATTGAAATTAGAGTGCGGAGTTCAAAATAGCAAAATTTCGCTCGTCACTGGCATTTTTGGCTTTACCTACACGAAGAGCGTAATCATTTTGACAATATACATTCACAGTATATATTGCCTAATGCATAGACGTCATTATGCTCATGTAGAAGTAGTAGCGCTTTATTTAATATGTATTGTCCACCCATTGATGTTTGACGTGAGGCTGAGATAGGATTTTAGGTGGATTTTTTTTATCCATAGGTACCTACTTGTGTGAACGTTGGCTCCGTTGTTCTCTAGTTTTTGCAAAACTGACGTCAATTGAATGTGCTAATTGATTTATTTCCGCTAATTCGTACACGTCCTCTATGAATCTGATTCGAAGTAAATTACAATGTTTATTTGTTCAGTGTTGGTACATGGTTGGTATAGTACCTACCTAATAAAAACTTCAGGCTGGAAAGAACAATGAACCTAATTTAAAAATAAAAAAGACAACGTTAAAAAGTTAAAGCAGGGTTTAAAACTGACGCTAAAAATGACACATTTGAAAAAGGAAGTATTAAAAAATTATCACACATCAGCTCGCGTGTTTGAAAGCCAGCATTTTGGCCGTTGTGAGTGAGGAAAGTTGTGACGTAATAACGCATTGTTGAGAGCCCTGGAGCAAGAATCTGTGGCAGAAATTTAATTTTAACCGGTTTAAAAAAACTGATATGGCCAGCGTTATTATCGATTAGATATTGCGTTGCGTTGGTGGGAGGACAGTGTAAGGGCACAACAATGTTGCAAGCATGTTGTTAATAATTGCAACTTGTTTGAAAATGTTTTGTTTTTACATAGCTTGATAATGATTGATATAATTGATAATTTTTACAAGTGAGGCTACATATAAGTATAGCAATCGATTTATAACTACAATAACTATGGCGTAACATAGTTTAAGTCAAACAAAAGACTTATTAAATAATGCGAAATTATTACATATTAATATCTGAATTGCGTATAATTAGTAACATTGTAGATTAAGTAAGTGAATTAAATGTTAATCAACATAATTTACTAACTCTACATTAACATTTTTAATTTTAATACTGATTGATTTGATTACACATTTATTTGATTAATTCAGTTGTCTTATTATAATAATATGTAATTTTTGACAAGCAAACAAGATGTTTATATACTGTTATACGAGTACTATGAAAAATTTAAGGCTTTAGCTCCAATCGTTTGACTGTATAACCTATGTGACTGACGGATGCATGGGATTCCTTTTGTCACCCTTAGGGTACAGAACCCTAATAAATATTTCTTTAATGACTGACGAAGCAGCGGAAGGGTTAGTGCAAGAGTTAGTTAAATTTGGTTGTCAGTTTTCGTTTTCGTACAATACAATACAATGACTTTTTAATAAACACAAACACACATAGTATTGAAAACACTGATATAAGTATATAGATGTTCCAAGGTAAGTAATAGGTGGTCTTATCGATTCAGAAAACTTAACGTACGTACGAGTACTGAGTTTAACGTTAAGCTGTGGTTAAGTCGACCAAAACAAAGTTAATTATAAAGTTGTGTTCCTTGGAGAACGCTACGATCTACTATACTTATCATCGCGACTGTCTACACTTTCGTCGAGTATGTAGAAATTCTCGGTCACTGGGTGATGTAACTGATTATGTTAAACATCACATTTTACACAGTATATGCCTTATTCGAAGAAAAATGTGTCTTGCCTTTAAAATTGTAATGGAAATGTCACATAATATATTTAACCATATTTGATTGCACAAATATCTGATAAGTGTGCAAGATATTTATTTATAGTACTAATTTTAGGAAGATTACTGTAAACTGTGACACTTGAATTTATAACATAGTTATAATATATAGGTAGAGTAATTCACGATGACACGTACCGTGGTTCCTATTACAATGTGATTAATGTATAATTTTGACAAAATCACGCGTCTTCGTGTATGGTACTAGGTATATATATGCGACCTAACAGACCCAGTAGGCGATGACTTGGCAACTTCTTGAAGGACCCCTTCAAGGAGGAGGAGGAAGGGTACCTTGTCTGTATGTAGTGGCCAGAGAGTAGTGGAAGTATCGGGGAAATTCACGGTCGACATTCCATAAGAAATATAATTTAAACTAACCGTGATTTATTGAAACTGTTTAATGATATTCGTTAGATGAGACCATTATAAAAAAACCGGCCAAGAGCGTGTCGGACACGCCCGAAATAGGGTTCCGTAGCCATTAAGTAATATTTTCTAACGATTTCGTATTTTATACGAAACAAACCCCTAATGGTTTTAAAGACCTATTCAACGATACCCCACACCATAGGGTTGGATGAGAAAAAAAAACATCCCCACTTTACGTCTATGGGAGACACCCTAGATTTATTTATTTTTTATTTTACCATTTTGTTGTCATAGTTTATATAATAATAATAATATAGCCTTTATTCAGACAGTTTAAATAAGTTACATTTTTTTCTTTTCTTTTATATATTATAGTGTAAGACAATATACAGTGCACTCATTCACTACTAATTTTATTATGCATCGACTCCCTGTCTGTATGCCACTAATTGACAAAGGCCTCCTCCAACTGTCGCCATTCTTCTCTATTATTGGCCACTCTTGTCCATGTACCTGCAACGGTTAATGTCATCAACCCACCGTCTAAAAGGTCTACCTCGTTTCCTCTTCTTGTGACTTGTGAACCAATTCATGACTAATTTTGACCATTTTTCACTTCCTCTAATTGTATGGCCTGACCACTTCCACTTAAGCTTTTTATTGTTTTTATGACATCCTTTGTTTTTGTGTGTTTCTTAATGGTAGCAATTTTTATTCTATCGGATAGTTTTTTACCTATCATACTTTCTTTCCATGGAGTTCTGACATGTTTTTAGCATGTTGTCATAGTTTACATATATGTATATCCGTGCAAAATTGCAGCTTTCTAGCATTGATAGTCCCTGAGCAAAGCCGCGAACGGACAGACAGACAGGCAGACAGACATGGCGAAACTATAACGGTTCCGTTTTTGCCATTTTGGCTCCAAAACCCTAATAAAACACGGAAATTATAAAATTACTCGCTTAGCATAATAATGAATTAAAAATTCTAAACCACATTGTAACACATAAATATCTATCAAAGTGATTAGCTGTCCCTCTTTAATTGCAGCATTATACAACCAAGCCTGTATACTGTACAGCAATTATCTCTTCTACTCGTAATTACGCATTATTTTCTTTTAACGGCTGCAGAGTTGTATAGTAGTTATATAGCAGTTTCCTTAGTGACATAAGACGCATTGTTGTATAGTTATTTCCGAGGAGCTTTATATTTTTATGGGAAATGTGGTAATCGCACCGCACGAATTAAGTAATGGAAAGAAATGGTTGATTGAATTGGTTCATGTCATAGCTACTTGTTTTTTAAGACTTGTTAGTTGCTCTAAGTACAAAACCAATTGATATTATACGCATTGAATGATTTATTTATTGTTTGTGCTAGAAACTTGTAATTTTACACGAATATAATGTCAACCACACCAAAAAAGTGATATCGTAAAATGGTTTAAAAAATAATTTAAGTATACATTTTGTTCTCATCTCATCTAATCAGAGTAAAACTTTAGTAGGTATTCGAACATAGCAACATTCTAACGAAGTGGATGATAAATTGCTCTTCATATTATTTAAGTAGCACTTTACCGCTTTATAGTATCGTATTTATTCATTGCACTATCTTCAACTTTTTATTTCTGAACAACAAGTTTTCTTCAACTTTTTTCCTGAACAAACGGTATCCTTTCTAAATCACACCAAAGTAAAATCTTTAAACTTTAACATTTCAAAACACAAAACACGCGAACTGTGCTTCAAAACATTGCAAAACTACCTTTCTAAATGTCACCCATAAATTTGAATGCATCCATTAGCACTCAACTCACAATTGAAACTCAACGCGAAACAATTGAAAGGCGACACTCAAATTAATCATTACGCTTTTAAATGTTATCTTCGGGGAATTTCACAAGAACGGGTCATGTTTAACTGTCACAAGAAAAAGGTATACTTCCCTTAGAAATTTGCTTGGACATAAGCTCTATTAAATTTACACAGATATTGCATTTTATGCGCTAAATGTTCGAAAGTGTGCCTTAAACTTTGCGGTGTAAAGTTACATTCTGATGATTTGAAATGTAAGAGGTTTGTCCATAGACATGCTATCGAAAGACCAACTAAGCGCAATAGGTATTTGATTCAGCAAATCTGTACCGCGGGGTATAGATAGAGTCATTCACGATGACGCTTGTCGTGATTCTTATTACAACGTCATTATTGTCTAATTTTGACAAAATCACGCGTCTTCGTGGATGGCAGTAGGTATATCCTCTATTCGTATGCGAGTACATTCTGTTTTAGTTTTAGGTTTATTTATTATTATTATTATTTTTAATTTATGTAAGTATTTTCAGTCTAAGGTATTTTTATGTACACAAATTTTCCACCTATTTCAGTTCAATAGAGCGAACATAAAAAAAATATTCCACAGTAAGATTTACCATATAAGGTAAGGTTGTTGTTTTAATTTGTAATGTATTTTTCTTGTTGTAGGTACCGAACTTTCTCGAATAAATTTATTCTTTCTTTTTTTTTTAAAGTATGCACTAACGTTATCTTATACTTGTTATATCTGTGGTTCTGTCAGCGTGGGCCTGACATATGGTTACAATGGTGCAATATAATATTAGTTGGTAATCATTTATGTATAGTAATATTGCCGATTATTTCGGTTGGACCGAAGATCGAGATAACGAAACATATGAACAATGAGTGGATCTTAATTGGAGATTGCATGTTGATTGATCCTATTCAATTTCTACTGAACTGGTACACTGAAATAATTAAATTGTGTCAATCCATATTAATTATAATACAATTTATATTATCGTAGGCACAGCAATGGTCGCCAAATCCAATTTTCCGGTCACGTCGACAACTTTACGTGATCTGATACGTTTGAGGCGCCGATTATTCCTGTTCAATAGACTGTGACATAAATAGTTTATTACAGACTCACTGACATTATTGCAAGGTTTTAAAAAAGATTAACAATGTACACTTTGATAGCCAATTGCTTGAAAAGATTTATAAGTCGTTCATCTGGTTTGAGCTTGAGAGTTCTACTTAAATACAATTTGACACTGACACTACTAAATTGGTTTTGACATTCAATGTAGATTACATATTTTTTTCAGCAAATGGACTTGGACACAGACAATTCCGATCAAATCTTAGCTGCAGCAGCTGCAGCTAGCAGCACTGGCAGTTTTTGAGATATTGAACTTTGAAATAATCTCAGGGGTTTTTAATTTTCTTCAAAACAATAAAATTTGAATGTTAATGTCGCTCGGGACTCGTATTTTTTTTTCGTTTTCCTGAAGATTCAAATGAGAAAGAAAAAGAAAACCGATCTTTTGTTTCGAGTTCCAAACTACATCTACATTAGCAAACTAGTAAGTGTATGGCTAGGTTATATACTCAGCGGCACAAAATTTGGCCCACTCTCCATACAAAATTGCATATTACTGCATACATTGGAGGGCCAGATTTTTGCCACTCAGTATAGTCATGTACACTCGAGCAAACTGAATCGTTACCCCCTGAGGAACCTTTTCGTAGAAAAAGTCAGTGACAGCGCAATGCTTGACAAGGGAATTTACTACGACTCACTTACTGTGAGAACGTTCTACGGTGGGTCAGGAATCAAATGATTCGACTGCGCTACGAAATTGTGCGATGAGTTTAAATAAAACCGGCCAAAAGCGTGTCGGAGACGCCTGAAATAGGGTTCGTAGCCATTACGAAAAAATTAAGTAATATTTTTCTAAGGATTTCGTATTTTATATTTCGTATCCAAGTTTAGGTATATTTTACACCTTAGGCTGCTATTTACTCTTAAACTACTTAGTAATAATTCTCAAGCAAACTTAGCTGTTATAGTTTTCCTTGAAAGTTTGATATATTTTGAACATGAAACTACCGTGAGACTCACTCATATTAAATGATATTATAACGGACAACTCACGTCTAAAACCGAGTTTAGCTCGACTGTTTCGGGCTATTTCGTAGCCCTTCCTCTCAGGAGCACGCGACTCGGCGGCTGCCGCAACACGCACACTACGCGCCACCGCTCTGCTCGCACGACTGTCCGACGAAACTAACACCGGCGCACAACTACCCGCATTTTTATCGTCATTTTAACAGGACGACAGGGGCTCTGCTGTGGCCGAGCATTCAATGGACTCGGATTTGACGCATTAGGTACATCAGGTTTGATAAGGTGTCTGTACTTGCGAGAGAAAAGTTTTTCATTCCGCGGAAAGTGCGTGAAGCCATTGAGATTAGTCGTCATCCGAATTTTAACCGGGATTGCGGTTGGTCGGTACCCCCGAGTTGGAAAACAGTATTGAATACTCGTGCTGCGTCATCGGTTGGTGTGAACGTGCCTTTACGGAGCGATGTTGTTAGTGTTGTGTGCTACCCTACATTAGACATTGATAATAAAATGACGATAAAAATGCGGGTAGTTGTGCGCCGCTGTTAGTTTCGTCGGACAGTCGTGCGAGCAGAGCGGTGGCGCGTAGTGTGCGTGTTGCGGCAGCCGCCGAGTCGCGTGCTCCTGAGAGGAAGGGCTACGAAATAGCCCGAAACATGTCGAACTAAACTCGGTTTAAGACGTGAGTTATCCGTTATAATATCATTTAATATAAGTTTGATATACTTACTACAATCGTAAATTTTTTCAAATTTTTCCACCCACCTTATTATTTTAGGGGGGGGGGGACGCTCGATTTTAATGAAAATTTGCACTTTAAAGTATTTCGCAAAAAAAAAAAATAAACGAAAAATCGTCTTAGCATACCCATACTATTGGGTTGGATGAGAAAAAAAAATCACCCCCACTTTACGTCTATGGGAGGTATACTAAAAAAATTTTTTTAAAATTTTTCATTACACCAATTTGTCGGCATAGTTTACATAATATATATCCGTGAAAAATAACAGCTTTCTAGCATTGATAGTCCCTGAGCAAAGCCGCGGACGGACAGACAGACAGACAGCCAGACAGACAAAAAACTATAAGCGTTCCGTTTTAGCCATTTTGGCTACGGAACTCTAAAAACACGTGGTTTAATCGCTCCGTAATCTAATTAAATGATGCAATGAGAACAGATCGTGATTCCGCAGACAGTATAGCCACAGATCTTTCAGTTATTTACTTAATTGGACGAAAGTTAAAAAGTGTAACAACTATCTTTCATTACCCCATCACGACGTAGAAAAAAAAGGAGGGAGGCCTTACATACGTATGTGAGACAGCATGCTTCCTGCTATAGCCAATTTTCATAATTAGATTACGAATAAGAATTTTACTTGATTTCTCCACCGCCAAGTTACAATGAAGGAATTCTTTTACCTATCCTCCCACAGCACAGCTTTGGTGGAACCAGCTAAGTGGAGCAAGTATAGGTAAATAAAGCGTTTTTATTACAAATACAAATCATTCATTGCGGACTTTTGAATCCATAGTGTTAGTATTTACAAATTATAATCTTATCGCTATGGTTAGTATTTATAATTAATTATATTAACTTAAATGAATAAAATAAAGACTAAAGACGCCTGGACATCGGCAGTACAGGCGCGTGTAGCTGCACGTATCGTTGCAGCCCAGCGGTGGGCTAACATGCTCAGGATGCTATTCGTGCTGCCCAGACTACGGTTGAGGAGAGACGCACATCGTTCCCTTATGATGGTAAAAAAGCAGTCCGTGTGCGCCTCCGCGAACATTGCCGACGCACTGCAATACCGTGGCAGCCCGAACAACGTCCTAAACGCGTCATTCTATTGGTTCATAAAAAGCATTTTCCTCGCTACACATCTCGCACATCTCTGGTGGAAACGTAGCCTTAAAATGGAAATGAGAGTATATGTGCGTGTGTGTGCGCCTGTGTGTGTGTGTGTGTGTGTGTGTGTGTGTGTGTGTGTGTGTGTGTGTAACTCCATACAACATACACTTGTCTTTTCAACATGCTCTTTCAAAATCAAATGTAGTTAACTAGTCGTGATCTTCCTTCAAGTGTCTCATTCTTCCATACAAACCATATTAGATACTGTCAACTAATATTTCAACTACGTACTTACAAATTTTAAGGCCTTATGCCCCACAACAACAATAACAGTCGTGGAAACGTGACATCGCACAACGATTTTCTGCACCAATATTTTTTAGTTATTCACGCAAGCATAATGGACTTTCGGTAACAGTTGCCCAATACGTTACATTGCTGGATGGATAACTTTGTTACGTGGCTAACTGGTTTTTTGGTAAATAAAGTGTTACTATGATTGGATCAACACGTTCAATTGTATTCATATTGATAAAAAAACGGGAGTTCGTGTAACAAACGTGTTTTATACTACGTTCGCATTTAACAGCTGTTGTGCCTAAGTAGTAGGGGAGCTTGTGGTGTGGGTACCTAATTAGATTTTGTAGATTAGTTGATAGGAAGAAATTTATATTTTTTATAGTTCACTTGCCAAAGCAAAACCTTGGTGGCCTAGTGGTTTGACCTATAGCCTCTCAAGCAGAGGATCGTGGGTTCAAACCCCGGCTCGCACCTCTGAGTTTTTCAAGATTCATTTGAATAAGAAAAAAGTATATATTCCAACAAAACATAAATTGTTACATTGATTGCCACATCTTCCAATAAGTCTTAGTGGGAATTGTTTTAGGATGTAGGCTATATTTATCGCATTATTTTAATTATAATTTGTAGTATCTGTACTGATCTTCCCAATAAAGAGAAAAAAAAAGGTCAAAGGTACTACTTATTTACCTTATTTTTTTGCTCAAAGAGAAGATCGGTAGGATTTACTATAAATTATAATCAAAATGCCGGAAAAATATAAAAGTCCAGACGCTACAACAACAATTCCTGACTGATGATAAGTCACGACATATTAAATAGTTCCCACTAGGATGTTACTGGAAGATGTACAACTTTCCATGCAACAAGTATGTTTTACGGAATATTACGTAATTTTAATTATTCAAATAATACTTGAAAACTCAAGTAGCGATCGGGGTTTAACACACGATACATTATAAAATTCGGCTATAGAACAAACCACTAGGTCCAAGGTTTTGGTTTACAAGTAAACCAAAAAAATATAAATTTCTTCGTATAAAGCTTGTACAAAATATATTTAGGTACCCACAACACAAGTTCCCCTATACTTAGGCACAACAGCTGTTAAATCGCGTCGTAGTATAAAACACGTTTTGTTACACGAACTGTGTTTATTTATGCAATATGAATAACTTGAACGTATTGTTAATCATGTAACATCTTTATTTAGGCCCAAAAACCAGTTGAATACAAATTATCACATCCATAATTAAACGTATGGCAACTGTTACCGAAGTCCATTGAGCTTGACGTGAATAACTAAAAATATTGGTGCAGAAAATCGTTGTGCGATGTCACGTTTCCACGACTGTTATTGTTGTTGTGGGGCATAAGGCCTTAAAATTTGTAAGTACGTAGTTGAAATATTAGTTGACAGTATCTAATATGGTTTGTATGGAAGAATGAGACACTTGAAGATGATCACGACTAGTTAACTACATTTGATTTTGAAAGAGCATGTTGAAAAGACAAGTGTATGTTGTATGGAGTTACACACACACACACACACAGGCGCACACACACGCACATATACTCTCATTTCCATTTTAAGGCTACGTTTCCACCAGAGATGTGCGAGATGTGTAGCGAGGAAAATGCTTTTTATGAACCAATAGAATGACGCGTTTAGGACGTTGTTCGGGCTGCCACGGTATTGCAGTGCGTCGGCAATGTTCGCGGAGGCGCACACGGACTGCTTTTTTACCATCATAAGGGAACGATGTGCGTCTCTCCTCAACCGTAGTCTGGGCAGCACGAATAGCATCCTGAGCATGTTAGCCCACCGCTGGCTGCAACGATACGTGCAGCTACACGCGCCTGTACTGCCGATGTCCAGGCGTCTTTAGTCTTTATTTTATTCATTTAAGTTAATATAATTAATTATAAATACTAACCATAGCGATAAGATTATAATTTGTAAATACTAACACTATGGATTCAAAAGTCCGCAATGAATGATTTGTATTTGTAATAAAAACGCTTTATTTACCTATACTTGCTCCACTTAGCTGGTTCCACCAAAGCTGTGCTGTGGGAGGATAGGTAAAAGAATTCCTTCATTGTAACTTGGCGGTGGAGAAATCAAGTAAAATTCTTATTCGTAATCTAATTATGAAAATCGGCTATAGCAGGAAGCATGCTGTCTCACATACGTATGTACGTACAAAAGGCCTCCCTCCTTTTTTTTCTACGTCGTGATGGGGTAATGAAAGATAGTTGTTAGACTTTTTAACTTTCGTCCAATTAAGTAAATAACTGAAAGATCTGTGGCTATACTGTCTGCGGAATCACGATCTGTTCTCATTGCATCATTTAATTAGATTACGGAGCGATTAAACCACGTGTTTTTAGAGTTCCGTAGCCAAAATGGCTACAACGGAACCCTTATAGTTTTTTGTCTGTCTGTCTGTCCGTCCGCGGCTTTGCTCAGGGACTATCAATGCTAAAAAGCTGTAATTTTCCACGGATATATATTATGTAAACTATGGCAACAAAATGGTGTAATGAAAATTGAAAAAAATTTTTTTAGGACACCTCCCATAGACGTAAAGAGGGGGTGATTTTTTTTTTCTCATCCAACCCAATAGTATGGGTTTGCTAAGACGATTTTTCGATTTTATTTTATTTTGCGAAATATTCATCTTTAAAGTTCAAATTTTCATTAAAATCGACCGTCCCTCTTTATGATTGTTGTAAGTATATCAAACTTTCAAGGAAAACTATAACAGCTAAGTTTGCTTGAGAATTACTAGTAGTTTAAGAGTAAATAGCAGCCTAAGGTGTAAAATATACCTAAACTTGGATACGAAATATAAAATACGAAATCCTTAGAAAAATATTACTTAATTTTTTCGTAATGGCTACGGAACCCTATTTCAGGCGTGTCCGACACGCTCTTGGCCGGTTTTTATTTAAACTCATCGCACAATTTCGTAGCGCAGTCGAATCATTTGATTCCTGACCCACCGTAGAACGTTCTCACAGTAAGTGTCATAGTAAATTCCCTTGTCAAGCAATGCGTTGTCGCTGACTTTTTCTACGAAAAGGTTCCTTAAGGGGTCACGATTCAGTTTGTTCGGGTGTACATGACTATACTGAGTGGCAAAAAATCTGGCCCTCCAATGTATGCAGTAATAGGCAATTTTGTATGGAGAGTGGGCCAAATTTTGTGCCGCTGAGTATATAACCTAGCCATACACTTATACTAGTTTGCTAATGTAGATGTAGTTTGGAACTCGAAACAAAAGATCGGTTTTCTTTTTCTTTCTCATTTGAATCTTCAGGAAAACGAAAAAAAATTACGAGTCCCGAGCGACATTAACATTCAAATTTTATTGTTTTGAAGAAAATTAAAAACCCCTGAGATTATTTCAAAGTTCAATATCTCAGAAACTGCCAGTGCTGCTAGCTGCAGCTGCTGCAGCTAAGATTTGATCGGAATTGCCTGTGTCCAAGTCCATTTGCTGAAAAAAAATATGTAATCTACATTGAATGTCAAAACCAGTTTAGTAGTGTCAAATTGTATTTAAGTAGAACTCTCAAGCTTAAACCAGATGAACGACTAATAAATCTTTTCAAGCAATTGGCTATCAAAGTGTACATTGTTAATCTTTTTTAAAACCTTGCAATAATGTCAGTGAGTCCGTAATAAACAATTTATGTCACAGTCTATTGAGCAGGAATAATCGGCGCCTCAAACGTATCAGATCACGTAAAGTTGTCGACGTGACCGGAAAATTGGATTTGGCGACCATTGCTGTGCCTACGATAATATAAATTGTATTATAATTAATATGGATTAACACAATTTAATTATTTCAGTGTACCAGTTCAGTAGAAATTAAATAGGATCAATCAACATGCAATCTCCAATTAAGATCCACTCATTGTTCATATGTTTCGTTATCTCGATCTTCGGTCCAACCGAAATAATCGGCAATATTACTATACATAAATGATTACAAACTAATATTATATTGCACCATTGTAACCATATGTCAGGCCCACGCTGACAGAACCACAGATATAACAAGTATAAGATAACGTTAGTGCATACTTTAAAAAAAAAAAAGAAAGAAAGAATAAATTTATTCGAGAAAGTTCGGTACCTACAACAAGAAAAATACATTACAAATTAAAACAACAACCTTACCTTATATAGTAAATCTTACTGCGGAATATTTTTTTATTCTTCGCTCTATTGAACTGAAATATGTGGAAAATTTGTGTATATTAAAATACCTTAGACTTAAAATACTTACATACTTAAATTCAAAATAATAATAATAATAAATAAACCTAAAACTAAAACTGAATGTACTCGTATATCGAATAGAGGATATACCTACTGCCATCCACGAAGACGCGTGATTTTGTCAAAATTAGACAATAATGACGTTGTAATAAGAATCACGACAAGCGTCATCGTGAATGACTCTATCTATACCCCGCGGTACAGATTTACTGAATCAAATACCTATTGCGCTTAGTTGGTCTTTCGATAGCATGTCTATGGACAAACCTCTTACATTTCAAATCATCAGAATGTAACTTTACACCGCAAAGTTTAAGGCACACTTTCGAACATTTAGCGCATAAAATGCAATATCTGTGTAAATTTAATAGAGCTTATGTCCAAGCAAATTTCTAAGGGAAGTATACCTTTTTCATGTGACAGTTTAACATGACCCGTTCTTGTGAAATTCCCCGAAGATAACATTTAAAAGCGTAATGATTAATTTGAGTGTCGCCTTTCAATTGTTTCGCGTTGAGTTTCAATTGTGAGTTGAGTGCTAATGGATGCATTCAAATTTATGGGTGACATTTAGAAAGGTAGTTTTGCAATGTTTTGAAGCACAGTTCGCGTGTTTTGTGTTTTGAAATGTTAAAGTTTAAAGATTTTATTTTGGTGTGATTTAGAAAGGATACCGTTTGTTCCGTTAGACAACTTGTTGTTCAGAAATAAAAAGTTGAAGATGGTACAATGAATTTAAAACAGATTAAATACGATACTGAAGTGGTAAAAGTGCTACTTAAATAATATTAACCTGTCCTCTCCCAGAGGCACAAATTTGTGCCCAAAATCCTTCGATCCTGTTATCCTGGGAGATGACAGATTAAGAGCAATTTATTATCCACTTCGTTAGCATGTGTACGAGTACCTACTAAAGTTTTACTCTGATTAGATGAGATGAGAACAAAATTGTATACTTAAATTATTGTACTTAAATTATTTTTAAACAATTTTACGATATCACTTTTTTGGTGTAGTTGACATTATATTCGTGTAAAATTACAAGTTTTCTAGCACAAACAATAAATAAATCATTCAATGCGTATAATATCAATTGGTTTTTGTACTTAGCGCATGTGTATAACAAGTCTTAAAAAAACAAGTAGCTATGACATGAACCAATTCAATCAAGCATTTCTTTCCATTACCTAATTCGTGCGATTACCACATTTCCCATAAAAATATAAAGCTCCTCGGAAATAACTATACAACAATGCGTCTTATGTCACTAAGGAAACTGCTATATAACTACTATACAACTCTGCAGCCGTTAAAAGAAAATAATGCGTAATTACGAGTAGAAGAGATAATTGCTGTACAGTATACAGGCTTGGTTGTATAATGCTGCAATTAAAGAGGGACAGCTAATCACTTTGATAGATATTTATGTGTTACAATGTGGTTTAGAATTTTTAATTCATTATTATGCTAAGCGAGTAATTTTATAATTTCCGTGTTTTATTAGGGTTTTGGAGCCAAAATGGCAAAAACGGAACCCTAGTTTCGCCATGTCTGTCTGTCTGTCCGTCCGTCCGCGGCTTTGCTCAGGGACTATGAATGCTAGAAAGCTGTAATTTTGCACGGATATATATGTAAACTATGCCAACAAAATGGTAAAATAAAAAATAAATTAAAAATTTTTAGGGTGCCTCCAATAGACGTAAAGTGGGGATGTTTTTTTTTTTCATCCAACCCTATGGTGTGGGGTATCGTTGAATAGGTCTTTTAAAACCATTAGAAAATATTACTTAATGGCTACGGAATCCTATTTCGGGCGTGTCCGACACGCTCTTGGCCGGTTTTTTTATAATGGTCTCATCTAACGAATATCATTAAACAGTTTCAATAAATCACGGTTAGTTTAAATTATATTTCTTACGGGATGTCGACCGTGAATTTCCCCGATACTTCCACTACTCTCTGGCCACTATGTACAGACAAGGTACCCTTCCTCCTCCTCCTTGAAGGGGTCCTTCAAGAAGTTGCCAAGTCATCGCCTACTGGGTCTGTTAGGTCGCATATATATACCTAGTACCATACACGAAGACGCGTGATTTTGTCAAAATTATACATTAATCACATTGTAATAGGAACCACGGTACGTGTCATCGTGAATTACTCTACCTATATATTATAACTATGTTATAAATTCAAGTGTCACAGTTTACAGTAATCATCCTAAAATTAGTACTATAAATAAATATCTTGCACACTTATCAGATATTTGTGCAATCTTCAAATAAATATGGTTAAATATATTATGTGACATTTCCATTACAATTTTAAAGGCAAGACACATTTTTCTTCGAATAAGGCATATACTGTGTAAAATGTGATGTTTAACATAATCAGTTACATCACCCAGTGACCGAGAATTTCTACATACTCGACGAAAGTGTAGACAGTCGCGATGATAAGTATAGTACATCGTAGCGTTCTTCAAGGAACACAATTTAATAATTAACTTTGTTTTGGTCGACTTAACCACAGCTTAACGTTAAACTCAGTACTCGTACGTACGTTAAGTCATTCTGAATCGATAAGACCACCTATTACTTACCTTGGAACATCTATATACTTATATCAGTGTTTTCAATACTATGTGTGTTTGTGTTTATTAAAAAGTCATTGTATTGTATTGTACGAAAACGAAAACTGACAACCAAATTTAACTAACTCTTGCACTAACCCTTCCGCTGCTTCGTCAGTCATTAAAGGGTGACAAAAGGAATCCCATGCATCCGTCAGTCACATAGGTTATACAGTCAAACGATTGGAGCTAAAGCCTTAAATTTTTCATAGTACTCGTATAACAGTATATAAACATCTTGTTTGCTTGTCAAAAATTACATATTATTATAATAAGACAACTGAATTAATTAAATAAATGTGTAATCAAATCAATCATTATTAAAATTAAAAATGTTAATGTAGAGTTAGTAAATTATGTTGATTAACATTTAATTCACTTACTTAATCTACAATGTTACTAATTATACGCAATTCAGATATTAATATGTAATAATTTCGCATTATTTAATAAGTCTTTTTGTTTGACTTAAACTATGTTACGCCATAGTTATTGTAGTTATAAATCGATTGCTATACTTATATGTAGCCTCACTTGTAAAAATTATCAATTATATCAATCATTATCAAGCTATGTAAAAACAAAACATTTTCAAACAAGTTGCAATTATTAACAACATGCTTGCAACATTGTTGTGCCCTTACACTGTCCTCTCACCAACGCAACGCAATATCTAATCGATAATAACGCTGGCCATATCAGTTTTTTTAAACCGGTTAAAATTAAATTTCTGCCACAGATTCTTGCTCCAGGGCTCTCAACAATGCGTTATTACGTCACAACTTTCCTCACTCACAACGGCCAAAATGCTGGCTTTCAAACACGCGAGCTGATGTGTGATAATTTTTTAATACTTCCTTTTTCAAATGTGTCATTTTTAGCGTCAGTTTTAAACCCTGCTTTAACTTTTTAACGTTGTCTTTTTTATTTTTAAATTAGGTTCATTGTTCTTTCCAGCCTGAAGTTTTTATTAGGTAGGTACTATACCAACCATGTACCAACACTGAACAAATAAACATTGTAATTTACTTCGAATCAGATTCATAGAGGACGTGTACGAATTAGCGGAAATAAATCAATTAGCACATTCAATTGACGTCAGTTTTGCAAAAACTAGAGAACAACGGAGCCAACGTTCACACAAGTAGGTACCTATGGATAAAAAAAATCCACCTAAAATCCTATCTCAGCCTCACGTCAAACATCAATGGGTGGACAATACATATTAAATAAAGCGCTACTACTTCTACATGAGCATAATGACGTCTATGCATTAGGCAATATATACTGTGAATGTATATTGTCAAAATGATTACGCTCGTCGTGTTGGTAAAGCCAAAAATGCCAGTGACGAGCGAAATTTTGCCATTTTGAACTCCGCACTCTAATTTCAATTTTTTGATTGAAAAAATTGACTGAGAAAATGCCTGGGATATAACAGGCTAATTAGGGTTCTGTAGTCTCCTAGTAACCCTTATAGTTTCGCCATGTTCATCAGTCCGTCCGTCCTTAATCAACGCACGATTGCACTTTTTCGGTCATATTGTCATGATTTCTTTAGTCACGAGTGTTGCCCATTGTCAAATTTGTAAAACAATGAGTTTACGAACAAATCAGTGTTATCTAATATTGGACATAAAATGGTCAAAATCTTAAGCAACAGTTATTCTTATTACCGATTGAGCCCTACTTTTTATGGTCACGAACTATCACAAACAAGCTAAAATCACCGATAATGGCAAAGCAAAAGAGTTTATATTTGCGCTGTGGCTTTGAACAAACGTAGTTAGATTTTGACGTTACGTAAGTATCCTGAGAATTTGCTCAAAATGGCATTCTTCTTGACATTTTCTGAGTGATTATGATTGTGTGTGATTTGGGATCGTGACACCATAATGCTCCTTTTATGGAACTCGAATTGACATTCCGATGTTTTTTTATTGCGAAAATTGATACTTGGTAACTATCGTTCGACGTTTTAAAAATAAGTCTACCTTTTCTTTTTTTTTTAATTTTGGAAAGCATATAATTTTTCCTACTCAGGATTAAAATTTCAGTTTTGCGACGTTTTTTTCACACTCAGTAAGGTAAACGTACGAGTGCTCGTCGCTGTCCCAATAGTTGACATCTTTAACTTTATGTCATCATTAACAATAGAGATGACAGCTGGGTGTCAGCTATTGGACATTAACGTGTCGAGCATTCGTACGTTTACTTTGGGCGTGACAAAACTGACTCATACATTTTTGTATGAAAAAATGGGGACATTCGGAATCGATTGTTAAAAAAAAGGGTACACTGTTTTTTTAAAACGTCCGTTTAATTACGTATCGAGTTCTGCTTTTGTTGCTTATTATCAGAATTTATAAAATCGAATTAATTTTAATTATTATTACGTTAAATTCTTTTGGTCGATACTTTATAGCCATGCGAGGTAACTGGCACTGGTATAACTTATTTTAGCAAAAAAAAGCATGACATAATTGATAGTTTCATTTTAGTTACAGTTGAGACAGCTTTTATTTCTTAATATTACTTATCATGTTTAACGCGCGTTGACAGCGTTTTTTTGCTTAATAACGATATGTCTTGTCCGGGTGAGCGGTTAGTTCCGATGGAGTGCCGAAAAATTTCTCGATGAGACGGCATAGATGTCGCTAGTGTCGCTGCTTAAGTGACTAAATAAGAAACAACACAAGCGGAGATATGAGGTGCATAGGAGAAATTCATGTCTGTATCGTTGTCCAGCGGTGGTGTAGCGGTACCACACACACGGCACGGAATACCGAGGACCTGGGTTCGAATACCAGCGCTGGTCTTATTTTTCTGGTTTTTCTGTGCATCTATATTTCAGTTTGTATTTTCGATATAGCGTTTTTTGTTCCATAGAGCAGCCATACAACGCGGGTTTGTGTCGATACAAACGAGCGTTGACTACGACATACACAATGGCCCTTATTCTGTTATTATCTTTTACTTTAACACATCCAATGTCCGTATAAAATTAAATTCAACACGCGCTACTACAAATACGTATTGACGTCGACAATAAACCGATATTCTGCAATAAATAAACGCAAGGTGTGAAAACCTAAATATATCGGTAAATGATCCGTTACCCGCAGATCCAAAGATATATGTTTAACCTCTAAGTCAATGCACTATAGCTGCAAATAGATCGAAAGTCATTGATTTCTGACAGACAGTTATTTTGTTTACACTGTAGAAGTGAGTCGGTATCTAATTCATTTGTATTTTTCTTACTAATCTTCTAGATACCGTTTCTACTATCGAACTCATTAGCAAACTTAGCAATTGCTAATAGTACTTAATGCTAGTAGTACTACGATGAGTGATATATACATAAAGACAGTATAATAATCTCAAAGATGAAACCAGATGCAACATAAAACTAAACTAAAAATCTCATTGGGTATTAAAAAAATGGAAATTGTTTGGGTACCTTCTTGCAATTTGTTTTCTGTCCAGAATACTTCGACCCAGTCAACGACTTACCTGAAAGAAAAAAAACATATTAATTTTCTATTTACTTCCTCGATTCCATATTGATGTGCAAAACATAAACATACAATCACTCGAGAATTTATTAATAATCTTACAAGTCATTTTTACTGTCATAATCATAATTCAGCCCTTATAATTATGATGTAAACACGTGTCATTCTTTATTAAGCGTGACATATACAAATGTCAAACATTATATTAATATTAAATGTGAAATATTTCGCGAAGTAATTTTTGGTATAAAATATTCTATTAATTAATGATTGTGTCGAACCGATCACTTAGTATTATCAGTGTTTTAAATCTTCACAAGTTTTTTGCATAAATAGGTAGAATATCGTTAATCAGGAAATAGGCACCCTGCTGGGGACAACACATTAGAGATTTACTTAATTTAGAAGTGGTACAGTCGCATTCATATCTGCCACAGCGGAGTGTGCAAAAATATCTGACACGTCCTAGCGGCCCTAGAAATAGAGTCGTATTAGATATTTATGCACGCTTTTTTGTGTCAGGTATTGGTGCTGGTGACTGTAGCTACAGTTGCGATCATAAGGCTCCGTTTCCACCAAAGATGTGCTAGGATGTGTTGCGAGGAATGTATTTTCATGAACCTATAGAAACGCTTTGTTTACCTCCGCTGCGCTCGGCTGTTTTCAGCAGAGATGTGCTGTGCAAGGATAGGTAAATAAATAGTTTCTATTGGTTCATGAAAAACACATTCTTCGCAACATATCCTCCTATATTGCAGGTGGTAGGACCTTGTGCAAGGTCCGCCCGGATTGCTACCACCATCTTGCTCGCTAATCCTGCCGTGAAGCAGCAGTGTTTGCACTGGTGCGTTTCGGCGTGGAGAGTAAGACAGCTGTTGAAATTCCTGGCACTTGAGGTATCCCATCTTAGGCCTCTAGGTTGGCAACGCATCTGCAATTCCCCTGGTGTTGCAGGTGTCTATGGGCGGTGGTGATCTCTTACTATCAGGAGACCCACTTGCTTGTTTGCCATCCAGTCGAATAAAAAAAATCCTCGCACATCTCTGGTAGAAACGCAGCCTTAAGTTAAGATAGCTTATTTTAAAATTGGCTTAGTAAGTTTCAGTAGTCCTAGTTCGTATAACAGTCTTCCTCACACTACTTTGACAAGTTTGTGTGTGGCACTAAACTTCGAAACTGGCTAGGTTTGCGAAGCAAACAAGGATCATTTGGAGAATAACACCCTTGAATCGACTTATGATAGCTTATTTGGATGACTGTACTTTTTATTGACTGTACTTGTATTGTCATCCAACTTACTTAATTTATACCGAATTTGAAGTCTATCCGACCACTGGAACTTGGAAGTGAGCCGAAATGAACTTGCAAAATTTGACCCAAAACAACAAACTACAACACAAGTTAAAGGTTGTAAAAAAGTATCCAGTAGCTGTTGAACTCAGCATCGGTAACTCAATAAAAATAAACATTGAGATATCGAAATATTCCACTCTTCTCTTCAGATAAAGCTTGAGTCACATGTTAAAATCGAACACACCGAGAGGCACTCAAAGTGCGTTGCTCTATCGTGATCGCTAACTTAGCTTTTTACAGATAGGTCGTTGATCTTTAACAGTTATTATGTCAAAACATCAATATTGAATTTGCTATTGTTCAAGTGCGCGCGTTCACTTTTGTTTGGAGCCGCTATTTCTTTTTATATTTTCAACGTAAACATCATTAATTGGGCATTGACAGGATAAGCAGTTATACTTGTTTACTTGATGAAAATTTATTATTATATAAGTATTTGATTCGACAGTATTTTTTTGTTTCCGGCCTCAGGCGACCCCAAGGCTGGTATTTCTCACATAGACTAGGAATAGCAGTTAAAATACTATCGACAACTACATCGAAAATACTGAGACATGGATGCACAGAAAAACCAGAAAAAGAGACCAGCACTGGGAATCGAACCCAGGTCCTCAGCAATCCGTGCTGTGTGTAACCCATACACCACTGCTGGACAGGAATCTAGACACGAATTTTTCCTATGCATACATATCTCAGGTTGCTTATTTCTACTATGCTACTGCAGCAGCACGGGATACCCGTAAAAGTAACAAATTTGGAGTTGAAATAAAAAATACAAAAAGACTCCAAAAAACCAATCATAATCGACAACTACGTTTTTACTTTAGTTGATTTTAAATTTTACTTTTTTAATTGTCGTGACAGTAGAAAAGAAATGAAGTTTTACGTTTTCCGTTTCAAGCGTTTCCGTTTTCGTTCACAGGCAGCGGCCCTAGCACACTGGCCGCATTACCTCTCTGAACCTATTCCTAACCCTTGAGAAATCTAAGTACCAGCCCTGTGGTCACCTGAGGCCAGAACCAAATGGGCAGACAAATCTTTCATAATCTTTGTGTCTTCTGACCATGATCCCATTGTCTCAAAAGCAAGCGCTGCAAACTCATGATACCTACCTTGTTTAAAAATCAAAAATTTTAATTTTTCTAAGTCCAAGTTATTATTGGCTAAGCCGGAACCGTGCCAACTATTCATAACATCCCATTAACAGTAACTTACCCAACAAATTAACAGGTAAAAGTGATATTTCAGCGTGGCATCAGGCCCCAGCTCGAAAGTAACTAGCATGTAGCTGCATTGCAAAATATGTAAAAGGTTATGGTTATGTAAGCTGCAAGTGCACGTAATGGCTGCAGGTGAATTGATTTTGACATTTCGTTTCTATTGCCAATTGTTGGAGTTAGCTTTGGATACTTAGTTAATGCTTGAAGCTTAAAATTGACTAGCCGTTACCGGCGAATCCGATGTCCGTCTCCGGCACTCAAACTTCAGTGGTTTAGATGTAATGAAGTAACAAACAAACAAGACTTACAAGCTTTCGCATTTATAATATTCGTGGGATTGAGGATACTCGTAAATACTGAAACGATAGTCCAAAGGCCTTATCTAAAGGTCTATCTAAGAAGCTCCATATTGGTACTCCTAAGATTCGTCTTTACACAAACTAAAAAACTCGAAACATGCCATATTATTTCTTATGAGATGTTAGTAACTACAGGGCTAATACGAAGTTCGAAAATCAAAGTTCGTGTCGTTCCGTCCCTCTGACACTTATACTATTTAATACGAGATCACGAGGAACGGTAAGATATGAACTTCGATTTTCGAACTTCGGAGTAGGCCCTCCGTTCTTAAATCTGCTCTACAGTCCAGCGTAGTTATACAAATATTGCGTACCTACTAGCTTTCGCTCGCACAGAATTAGTACTCGTATATAGTTTAAAACTCTTTTGATCCGACAGGAACCATACATTATTTCGGGATAAAAGGTAGCCTGTATGTTCATCCAGGGTATCTACCAGTATGCCCAATTTCATGCAAATCCGTTCAGTACTTTTTACGAGAAAGAGTAACAAACATCAAAACATCCATCTATACAAACTTACGCGTTTATAATATTAGATTATATAGTAAGATTTCTTCCCTTGGATGTTTTTCTCCATGTACTCGTACTTACCTCTATTTTCTGTACTAGGTTACTACATTGCAGTGTTCAATACGAGTAGTGTCATTGTACTGTATTGCACAAATAAAATGAGTGTAAAATCTTATTTTACGGAGTTAAAATTTACTTAAGTATTATGTTCCACTTTAGTTATCGTTGTACTTTGTGCGCTCAAATAATTAAATATTAAAACCATAATTTAACATTTACACAGGCGTATTGCGTAAACTCATAAATCTAACTTGAATATGTCATGGATCATACTCATACCTTCTCTTTCACTCCGTCTTGTGAACCCGAAAGGTCATAGAACAGAGGGCTACTAACTACCAAATTCTAAAATCGAAGTTCGTATCGTACCGTCCCGCTCACTCTCATATTATTTCATACAAGAGTGAGAGTGACGGTAAGACACGAACCTCGATTTTCTAATTTCGTAGTAGCCCCTCAGATCGTTACAGCGACTAATTTAATTACATTGTATTACATTGTAGTAAACACTAGTATAGTAACAAAATATACAAGTTTGTAATTCAAGATTAGGCAGGAAAAAAATATGTGACATCGCACATAAATAACGCCACTGAGTGCATTGAGAAAATCGAAAAAGAGACGGATGGGGTGATATTTCAAAAAATCACTAGAAATGAAAATTTGACTATGTATATTCATGCCAAATTACAGCTTTCTAGTACTAACAGACACGCGGACAGACAGACAGACAGACACGGAACCCTAAAAACGAGTGAAGACGCGGGTAGAAACTGTGTATAATATTAGTAGGTTGCGCACATGTTTTATTAACCAAGCTCATAAAATTGGTATCGCTTCATGAAAGGCCAACCTTCACCTCTCACCTACTCAACAGTTGCACATTCTATAGATGCGATGCGCGTGCGCGAGCGCCATCCACTTGCATATAGTCAGTATACTTGATTGCTAATAGCATAAGACAGATTTCGCATGAGCATGCTAGTATTGCAAATGTAGGCATTAAAACCGACCAAGAGCGTGTCGGACACGCCAGAAATAGGGTGGCATAGCCATTACAAAAAAAATAAGTAAAAATTTTCTTTCGTATTTTGTACGGAATATTCCAAGTTTAGGTATGGAACTTATTTACCTATATAATCGACAATGTCAGAAAAATGGGACAAAGTTTATTTTGTACTTTTTGACTTACCTACAATTATTATTATAATTTAATGAAATTTATAATCACATCTCTTACTTAACTCATCTGCTAATAAATTCAACACAAATAGAACAATTTTACTCTTAAACTACTCTATACTCTATTCTCAAGAAAATTTAACCGTTAAAGTTTTTCTTGTAAGTTTGATAGACTTACTACCATCCTGATTTTTTCAAAATTTTCCACCCACCGGTTTAGATTTTAGACGGGGAGACGCTCGATTTTAATGAAAATTTGCATTTTAAAGTAGAATATTTTGCAAACAAATCACTAAATCGAAAAATCGTTATAGCAACCCCCTAATGGTTTTAAAATACCTATCCATCGATACTCCACACTACAAGGTTGGATGAGAAAAAAAATCACCCCCACTTTACGTCTATGGGAGGTACTCTAAATTTTTTTTTTTCAATTTATTATTGTAACATTTTGTCGGCATAGTTAACATATATTTTGTGCAAAATTACAGCTTCCTAGCATTGATAGTCCCTGAGCAAAGCTGCGGACGGACAGACAGACATACATGGCGAAACTATAAGGGTTCCGTTTTAAAAAGTACAGTCAGCAAAAAAAGTTAGTGTTAAAAATGAAATTTTTACCAAAAAAAAATTTGTATGAGAAACTTAACAATTAAAATTGTCTTTGAAGTTTTATTAAATAGGACGTGGTCGTGTTCGAAGAGATCTAACAAGCGTCTCAATCTCGTAACTTTTTTTTTTTATTCCTGGATGGCAAACGAGCAAGTGGATCAGGAGACCGTAAGAGATCACCACCGCCCATAAACATCTGCAACACCAGGGGTATTGCAGATGCGTTCTAGAGGCCTAAGATGGGATACCTCAAGTGCCAGTAATTTCACCGGCTGTCTTACTCTCCACGCCGAAACACAACAGTGCAAGCACTGCTGCTTCAGGATTAGCGAGTAACTTGAATGATTTTACTCGCAGTTCTAAACCGGGCTTAATTCAGTACTTAATAAAGTTTATGTATATGTAATGGTCGTTAAATAGTGCAACGTCTCATCAGCGTGACCAATATCATTAGGTTAAAACTTGTGACACGACTCCGATCCGGGTCATAAAAGTGAAGAAACGACATAAATTGCCATATCTAGTCGAGACGCGCTTCTATTTAGTATGTAAATGTTGATGTGTACATATATGTTGCTATTTAGAGTTCTGTACCCGAAAGGGGAGGTAACCCTATTAATTTCGCTACACATTTATTTAAAGTGAAAAATTTGGGACAAAATATAGAGACCTACCTTGCGTGAAAGATTTGTTCTAATTTTCTTCATCAGTAGGTACCTATATAGTATACATAACAGCACCAACTGATACGATTCAATTTCTAGGGCCGGTAAGAAGTGTCAGATATTTTTGAACGCTATATATTATTTAGATATTTTTGTATACCCGTGGAAAACCGGGGCAAGTAACTAGCAAAACAATAATTGCGCATTATTTTATAAGGATATTTAATATGATATCTTAATAACATCAATTAAATTATTATAATTAAATCGATTCCTTCTGAGATACGTGTGATTCAGAAGCCACAATAGAAATCGTCGCAAATTTTCCACCCTGTCTAAGCATATGACTTATTTGTAAGGTATTAAGGTCTACAGTCGCGTAACTTGGCGAGTGACTTGTCAATATACTATGAAGCGATTATCACTGACCGGTTTGAAACTAAACACAGGTATGAGATAATAGTTGTCAGTTGACTTATTTAAACTTATACCGTGGTATATTGCGTGGGAATAGGCATTCCTAGACTTGAGATTTTCACAGTGTTACAAAAATACCAGTGAAGCAGAAAGGGGGTTAAGTCGTCCCTACTAAAGAGTCTATTTACAATATTTGAAACACATAGTATCACTATATGACTTATTGTCAAAAAATGTGTATTAATTTTTTATTGTTGTGAAAGCCTATTTCAGTCAAATTTGGGAGTAAACTACTTAAGCAGAGTGTTGATGTAAATTTTTACCTAATATCTGCGGAAACAGAATATATTCTAACTCCTGATTTACTCAATCGCATGACATGACATAGGTACTAGGGTTGACAATGTTTTCGTTGCCGGATTATTTTTGACACAGTAACTATATAATTTCACACTACCAATACAATTTTGAAAAGCCGACTCAAAAAGTGGCTCCTAGATTATGTTTTTTATAACTACAATGAGTTTTTCGAGTTACCACTCGCACTATAGTGAAATAATGTTAGCAATATAATTAATTAATAATGTAATATAATTTACAAATCATTTGTGACGACCTGTAACACCTGTTACCAATAAAAAAAACATTTAATTTCATACCATTTAATTTGCAGGTGGGAGGATGCCTCACCGCAGTTTTCCTTGGCCATCTTAATAAAATATATAGCAATATTATAATATAATTCCTACAGCTGATCTACTTAGGTAATCTAAGCGCCATAACTCGTCCAATCTGTTTATACTCTTGCGCAACCGTGAAAGTGAAAGCATAGTTCAGATTAACAGCATTTCGCGCTAGGGCATGCATTGTCTCGCAAATAGGTATAATCTAGTATAAATATAATACTCATAGATCAATGTTCTTCATACTTTAGGCGAAATTTTCTTTCAGTTATACTAAATATATTAATTAATAAAAAGCATTACAAGCAGTGAAAACTATTAAATAATAATAATAATAATGTAGTTTTGCTAAAATAAGCTTTTTTGCTGACTGTTCTTGAAGTATCGTTCCATGTACAAATCCGTTCCAAATTTCGAGTTACTGAATTAAATCTATTATTTAATAATTAAAGGAACTAATTCAACCTTTATTAACCGACATAACTGCCTATATTTCCATACCTATTTACAGTTTAGAGTTTATTTTTTAATTTCTGTAATCTTAGTTGTATGTTTCCAGTACCAAATCAACGTTTTATCAATCAACTTACTCATTGACTAAAATTTTACAAAAAAAAATAGTTTAAAATAAAATATAACCGTTATTCAGTGGAAACTGCCGCTGCCAAGGGTGATCGAACTAAAGGCTTAACTAGTATACAAATTAACATTAACATAAAACAACAATAATACATAACACAATATTAAGAAAGGCTCCCAAACAAGCCAATTTTTACCTAATTATAATATTTGCAAACGAAACCTGCTCGTATAAACATAATATTATAGTTAAATGAATTATATCAATAAATTAAAAAGTCAAATCGAACTAGCGTTTTTTTATATACTTTTTCAAAGTATTCTATCGCAAAATAATTCTTAAACGAACGACATAAAGTATTTTTTTGCTTACACATATTTTATATTTTCTGTCTAGTCATTATATCCATTAGGTAAAATTTATGTAAAACAGTATCAACGATTTTTTGTATAAATTTGGCATTGTCGAACTGTCACTCCGTTTCACAGACTCAAAGGGGAAACTTATTGCTAGATTAAAGGTAGTCCTTTAGTCTAGCATTAAGTTTGTGCCTTTGCTCGGGCTAAAACTCGATAATAAGCGTTATCCCAGAGATAAGACTAAGCTAAATCGATTTGTCATCCCCAAAAACCCCCACATACTAAATTTCATCTAAATCGTTGGAGCCGTTTCCGAGATTCTAATTATAAGGACCTCGGCAAAGCAACGTCTGAGTCAATCAATTACATAGTAATTGAGACTATTTTGTGTCCAAATCTTAGAGTTAATCTCAACCTTAGAGTAAAGCTAAATCCCAGAGTTAATCTAAATATTAGAGTTAATCTAAATCATAGAGATCATCTAAATCTTAAGAATAAATCTGAATCTTACAGTCGATCTATATCTTACAGTTAGTCTAATTCTTAGAGTTAATCTAAATCTTACAGTTAATCTTGATCTTTAAGGGGCTGTTTCACCATCCATCGATTAGTGTTAACGGACGGTTAAATGTGATGCCGTCTCTATTTGTTTTGTTCGAATAGACGGAGACGGCATCACATTTAACCGTCAGTTAACACTAATCAATGGACGGTGAAACAGCCCCTAAGTCAACCTAAATCTTAGTTGATCTAAATCTTTAATGAAGCAGAACAAGCTAGTCGAATAGAACAGCGTATATAGCTATAATATAACAAAGTGTTCTTTAAGTACCTACTCTGACATTTACGCGACTTGGGGTAAAATAAAAGATGTTTACGCCGCAGGACAAATATTAATCACATGAATAGGAAGTAAGCTTTACAATGAAGATGATATCACTGACCATAAATATTTCAACAACAGCTGTCAGTCTAACTATCTTAGCGCAGATCTAGCCAATAATTATATCTAATGGTAGAGTCACGTGCATTAATAATGTAAACGTTTACTCATTTCCAAAACTATTAAATAATAGTCATCATCATCATCATGCAGCCGAAAGACGTCCACTGCTGGACATAGGCCTCCCCCAAGGCGCTCCACTCAGACCGGTCTTGTGCTTTCCGCATCCACCGCGATCCCGCGATCTTAACCAGTACCCTTAGTGTAAGTTTTCGGTTACAAAATTCGTCTCGATCGCGTTCGAGTTAAAATCTCAATTTATTGGAAACACGAACAGCGCCTGTAGCAGAACGCTTGCGATGTTCGTGTTTCCATACAAATTGAGATTTTAACGCGAACGCGATCGAGACGTATTTTATAACCGAAAACTTACACTACGGGCACGGTCGTCGCTCCGTCCGTCCGTCGGCCGTCGGCCGTCGGTTTACTATTAAATAATAGTAAATAAATATTATTGACACCAATTGACCTAGTCCCAAATTAAGCAAAGCTTGTAAATACTATGGGTACTAGGCAACGGATAAACATACTTAATATTGATATAGGTTTGACGACCGGATGGCCAAGTGGTTAGAGATCCTGACTACGAAGCTTGAGGTCCCGGGTTCGATTCCCGGCCGGGGCAGATATTTGTATGAATAATACGAATGTTTGTTCTCGGGTCTTGGATGTTTAATATGTATTTAAGTATGTATTTATCTATATAAGTATGTTTATCCGTTGCCTAGTACCCATAGTACAAGCTTTGCTTAGTTTGGGAATAGGTCAATTGGTGTCAAGTGTCCCGTGATATTTATTGTCTTATTTATTTATAAATCCATACTTATTAAATACATACTAGCCGTTACCCGCGACTCGACAAATAAACTAACAAACAACTCTTACAAACTTTCGCATTTATGATATGTATGTTAGTCTGTAAAAGTCTGTATGGACCATGTTGCCCGAAACAAACGGTTTTATTATTATTATCATTATAGACTTAATGAATAACGTCCCGATTTCACTGAAAAAATTATTTAATAACTAACACGCAATATATACAATAATTAACAAATATAAATAAAAATAAAACTAAAACTAACTCACTCTAATCCTAAAAATCTATCTATATTTACAAATATCACCCAAGTGGCTGCTATTGGGCAGGGTGCCCATAAGGCTGGCTGAGTTTCCTCGTATGGCAATGCCAATACGTTGACCGAGGAAAGAGCCAGCCCTATGGTCACCAGTAGAACAGGCAAGCTTCTTTTTTGAATTAAAATAAATCATTACGCAAACTACCATAGTTCACAAGCTACGCACAAACAGACATATTTAATAAGGCAAGTTATTATGCAATTATTCATTCCCACTTTACATTATTGAACCGATCGATTCATAATAAAATCTTTTTAAGTCCGCAAATTATACGATGAATAATTATAAATATTACAGTGACACTGTTTAATTAAAATCTATGATGAGTGACCATTAGCACTTTTTTTAGAAACTTAAGTTAAAATACTAACCGGTTTTGACTTTTTTTTTACTTTAAGGGGCTGTTTCACCATCCATTGATTAGTGTTAAGTGACGGTTAAATGTGATGCCGTCTCTATTAGTTTTGTTCGTCTATTGGAACAAAACAAATAGAGACGGCATCACACCTAACCGCCAGTTAACACTAATCAATGGATGGTGAAACAGCCCCTAAGTATTAAAATTCGTGACATAGTTGTTAATTATGGTTGTAAATAATGAAGTAAAATTGAAATCTAAAATTGTAGTCGGTACGCAACCACAGTGTAATAAAATGTAAAAAGTTCTTAGACTTTGACGCAACAGTCCGTCCCATAATTAACGAAACACGGTTTAAATCCTCTACCCCATTACCTTACGTATCTTACCATGACCGTAACAGCAACGTCGCGTGTCAGTTTCTCCTATGGTAACCCGAAATTTTTTAATCCTATTTTCACTACCACTAATTTCAGTAGCCCCAAAATGAAAAAGCCGAATTTTTAATTTTCCTAACTATTCATTAGCCCTAATTTGAGCATGCCGAATTTACGTTATATTTAATTTCACTAGCCCTAAAACCAGAAAGCCGAATTTTTTATTTTCCTAAATATTCATTAGCTCTAATTTAAGCTGTCAGTATGTCTGTCTGTCTATCATCGAGAGCCCATTTCAACAACCATAATAATAATAAACTCAACCAGAGCTCATCTTCAGAGCAACACAACCGCTCACCACCGTTTGGGTTGCTCTGAGAATGAACTGTGGTTGAGTTCGAAACGCGTCAGTGTTGTGTAGTGGTGATGATAGTTGGGTTTGTGTGATTTGTGTGTGTTCTTCCAGTGTGGAGGTGGAGGAACTGCGGGAACGCATTTTTTGCAATGACGTAGTTATCATAAGGTCACGAGAGCAAAGTAATTGTTAATAGTTCATTGCTATGGACTTCAGCAAAATAACACCTGATTCAATAAATTATAGGTACAGTCGCGATAGTTAATTTGGTACCCACTTAAGATCGAATATAGAATAGAATAGAAGACATTTATTCACATTCACAAAGACACACAAATACAACAAAACTAAAAAACAACAACAGCAAACACAAATAAACCAAAAAAAAGAAAAAGAAATACAAAAATTAAAATACATGATTTATTAAAATATCTGTCATTTTGTATGACAATTCAAAGGATTTTTTCACGAAATGGGTCCCAAATTAACGATCGCGACCGTACATGTCAAACAAGTATACCTATTTACTTGAAAGGTTTAGGTAATTCAGTAATGTAACCAAAACAAATTGGGGTTGTTTAAAAAAAATACTACTGCTTGTCAATTTTTTTTGTATAGAAAAATCAGATAAGAATCTAATGTCTGTGTGTTAAGCTAGTATCTTAAATATTGAAATTCCCCCATTGCCATGTAGGTAATCCCAATGACAGCGGGATTTTGACATTCACTCATTCATTTCACTCATTCTTCTTTTTATGGAATCAGTTATTCATGTAGCTGTGTGTGTAATCATTCACTTCAACTCTCGTTGCACTGCCTATACGTGTAATTGTAACAGAGCGTTTCCAATGTTTCTCAACGTTGGCCAACGCTTGCGCAGCTTCAACGCTCGGCTGCGCGCGCGCTTAGCCGCGTTTTTTATTGCCGTTTTAACCTAAATTTTGATGATTTTTAGCACAAATTTGGCTCACTGTTTTGCTAATATTTAGATAGCCTACATAAGCTACTGTTGATATAAATTTGTTATCTTATAACTTAGAGGCTCTACAGTATATATTATTTAATAAGTTAAAAAAGAGTTCACTGCGGCCTGGATCAGTGTCCAAGTTGTGATTGATTTAGTATCGTTAATCAGATTAGGCAAAGCAGTTTTATATATTTTTTTACTAAGCCAAAATTCAAAGCGGTAAAAATCAAATTAAAACTATTTATTATTTTAACAACAATGAATCCCATGTCAATATGTGTGCTTCAATTTAGATTTCAAAATAGTCCTAATAACGTCTATAATGATGATCATTAAGAAGGGTTCATTGATCCCCTAACAAGTTGTTCGACATTGCGCCAGCGCATTCTGTTTTTTTTTTTATTGAGGTCAGCTACGTATTTCACTGTATACAATTTCCTTTGTCGTTTTGTTTGTTGTCCTTGAATCAAGAAAATCAAAATCACCAATTTCTGACACATGCACGCTTGCATGAACATCTGAAACGACTCTATTTCTAGGACATGTCAGATTTTTTGCATGCTCCGCTGTGGCAGATATTATGTAGGTGACTGTACTTAATTACTTCCATTTCACGCCATATAGCACGGAAGACAAACCATTTACTACGAAGTGCTAAAATTCGAACTTCGTGTCTTGCCGTCCCGCTTACGCTAATAATTTTAAATACGAGTGAGAGCGACGGTACGATACGAACATCGATTTTCGAATTTAGTTGTAGCCCTTCAGATGGCAGTTGGGGCCGAAAAGTTCTCGAATGGAGACCGCGAGTCGGCAAGCGGATGACCTGAGGGCCTACTACGAATTTCAAAAATCGAAGTTCGTATCGTACCATCCTTTTCACTCTTGTGTTAAAAATAGTATAAGTGTCAGAGGGAGGGAACGACACGAACTTCGATTTTCGTAGTCCCGTAGATGCAGGTCTTCTCATTGCACCGAGGCAACTGGACGTCTATGGGGGAGGCCATAACCAACACTACGTCCTACGGCTGATATGATGATGATGATGATTTACGAGTACATAAATGTATATTTGTGCGCATCCATGTAAACATTGGCAATTAAATAATAAAAATAAAAACATTTTTTGAATGCTAAACGCAAACTAGATTTATTTTAATACAAATTTTAACGCCATCGTGACTCATTGTCAATTAAAAATAAGACATATTTATCTAAAACTGGACTCATTAAAATCATTGCGGAAATCATGCGTTACATTCATTATCTTCGCGCGTGCTGTGATGACATTAGTAGCCGATTAATATTAATTCAGGTCGATTATTAAGATAAGTCACGTCGATGTCAAGATATGATTCTGGCTGAGATTTACTTTGATGGTCTTTTTTTTTATTCGACTGGATGGCAAATGAGCAAGTCGGTCTCCTGATGGTAAGGGATTACTACCGCCCATAAACACCTGCAACACCAGGGGGATTGCAGATGTGTTGCCAACCTAGAGGCCTAAGATGGGATACCTCAAGTGCCAGTAATTTCACCGGCTGTCTTACTCTCCACGCCGAAACACAACAGTGCAAGCACTGCTGCTTCACGGCAGGATTAGCGAGCAAGATGGTGGTAGCAATCCGGGCGGACCTTGCACAAGGTCCTACCACCTGCAATGCAGGTCGAACTAAGATGTATTTTTATCTAAAACAATATTATCATTATCATCAATTTTGTCTTATTATATTATTTGTTTGTTTATAAATAAATTTATTACTCTCATTATCATGTTTTCTGTTAATTTCCTGAGTTTTTATGTACAACTAGTTTTTTGCCCGTGTCGAATTCGGTTATCGCGCGCTGTTCGCTCGGGAACTGTGCATTAGAAAAAAGTATCCTATGTCACTCTCTGGCCCATAAACTATCTCTATGCCAAAAATCACGTCGATCCGTCACTCCGTTTGGACGTGAAAGACGGACAAACATACAAACACACGCACTTTCGCATTTATAATATCAGTATCAATAAAGAGTTTTACAATAGGTACAATACAAAACAATAGGTATATATCTGATGTTTTACGGTTCGAGTCCTGTCCCGGTCTAAGGGAATGATAGGGTTCCAAAAAGACACAAGAATTATTCAGCCCAAAAGTATTTGACCATTCCCATACAAATTATATAAGTATAGCGAAGAAAAAAAAATGGTTGGTTGAAAATTTTAAAATCTATATAAATCATTCTCTTTCCAAAACGCTTTTCTCTATGCAATATGGAATTGAAAATATTTATTTTTAAACAGCTACATACAATATATACAAAAAAAAATACAAATAGTGTGGTTCCTACGCGGGCTCAGGGCGGTCTGGGAAGTTCACCACCCGTCATTGAATTGCTTCGCAGTTACGTGCAGAGTTCTTCACAATGATAAGTTAGTATATTTTTTTTGAGCAATATATAATCCAAAAAGCATGACTTGGGCTTTAAGAGGCAGAATCAAACCCAAACCACAATGCCCGGCTTTCGCAACTCCCGCGCAATTTTCACTGACGAAAACTGTTGCAAAGTTCATGACTTAGTTCTACTGTATTACAGACGTGAACAATGTTTTTCCAACGTATTTCATCGGATAACATCGTATCTCGCTATCTCAACTAGCTTCAGTAAGTTTCGGTAAGTAAGTTGAGTAAGCAAGATAAGCACAAACTTTTCCATCGAAATACGGAGGCGAAATGTTATTCACCTCACCACATCTGTACGCTTAGATGCAATGAAGTACCTAACGTGTTTTAACAATTCTAAGACACCTTTTATTATAAAGAAAGCCGTGGAGGCTTAGGAGTTTGACTTATGGCCTCTGAAGCAGAGGATCGTGGGTTCAAACCCCAGCTAGTGTCACTAAGTTTTTCGAAAATTCATGCGTAAATTTACGTTAATTAGTTAGTTAAAAATTAAAGAAAAAAAATCGTGAGCTAACCTGCAAATAAATGGAATGGTGTTTGTGAAGTTCCCAATCCGCACTGGACCCGCGAGGGACGTATATAAGCTGGTATGATGATGATGATGATAAATCCTTGTATACTTAGCTTCACGAGTATTAACACTATGAACCTTCGAATAAAATAAATTTACTTTATAGGATAACGGTGCCCTTATAAATAGCCGTATTTAAGGTGATCATGATCATGTATGGTAATGAGTTAACCAATATCGACTGGTTACCGCATAGTTATAATATTTTTATCATTCTTAAAGTTCTTTGTAAGCAGATTATTTGTAAAAAAATAACAAATTAACAAAATATTTTTTGCAATTTCTTTTTTATTTCACACTTTAGTTTAACTTTCACATTTTTTTTAAGTTGCAATGTTTACTTGAAGTCGTAGTTAGCTTTTCGCATTCCCGTGTAATATTTAATAAAAACTTGGCTGGCTCTCTATCCCTTGGGAACTTCGGAAAATCCCCTCTTAGTGCACCTTTGTCCAAACCAAGTTCAACCAATGACCTTTATTCGACTTTGCCAAATATCGTATATTAGACATCAACGCGTTCGACGATTTTCAAGAAATCGTCAAATATATTATTATATTTGCAAAGTGTTAAATTACTGATAAATAGTCCTTATAAAGTTATAACGAACACATTTGATTATTTTCAGCGATATACATAAATAAGACAAACAATCTTGATCTGTCTTTTCATTAAAAGATGTTTATTACCAAATAAGAATCAGCAAGTCATAATTAAATGATAGCTAGTGGGATTTAGTTATTTACACTGATAGAGTATTAATTTTTAAAAAGCATTTTTAGTCAAAATACATGTCAAAATAGTGCCTTATTTTTTTTTTGCAAAAAAAAATGGTGGAGCATTAACTCTTAGAAATTTAACATAAAACTTCTCATATAAACTTTCCAGTTTCAAAAACTTTTTCGAAACTTCTAATTCCCAATAACGTTTGAAATCATCTAAACAAATACTTATTTATATGCGACAATGTGGTGAGCAACCGGAGACGTTTGTTTGTATGGCTCCACTTACATCATCCTTACGTATACTTACCAAACTTAACCGTTTTACCACGAATCAGGCTCTTTGTTAAGCATAAGTATATATTATTTTTTAACCTTTTTTAGGGTACCGTAGCCAAAATGGCAAAAACGGAAACCTTATAGTTTCGCCATGTCTGTCTGTCTGTCTGTCCGTCCGCGGCTTTGCTCAGGGACTATCAAACATATTTAAACTATGCCGACAAAATGGTACAATAAAAAAATTCAAAAATAATTTTTTTTAGAGTACCTCCCATAGACGTAAAGTGGGGGTGTTTTTTTTTCATCCAATCTTGTAGTGTGGGGTATCGTTAGATAGGTCTTTTAAAACCATTAGGGGGTTGCTACAACGATTTTTCGATTCAGTGATGTGTTTACAAAATATTCAACTTTAAAGTGCAAATTTTCATTAAAATCGAGCGTCCGCTGAGTCGTGTTGCTTCGAAGACGAAGGGCTACGGATTAGCCCGAAACATGTCGAGCTAAACTCGATTTAAGACGTGAGTTATCCGGGTCATTATATTTAATATGAGTGAATCTCACGGTAGTTTCATGTTCAAAATTGCAAAGCTTGTATTATGTAATGTTTAACAAAAACTTTTCTCCTGATATAATATTTTTCTGTATATCGATCGAGTATATCTAAATAAATGCTTCTCTCTTTTTCTCTTATTTTAGTCATAACTTTTAATTCGAACGCTAGTGCGCTCGTTTTGAATTAAGTATGGAATAAAAAAAACATACTTAATTGACATCTCTGAGCGCAAATTTTATATTGGCACAAACAAAATGCGTTCGTGTTCGCGTGTCGCGAAGATATTAGTGAAAATAAGACCTTTAACCAATAGAAGTTCAGAGGTTGTCATTCTGGTCAGACCGGATCGCACGCTCATTTTTAAATCGGTAAAGCCCGTTCTTGCTTATGTTATGAATATTCAAATGTATGTCGTTTTGTTTTCAACTGTACGACGCCCGCGACTCAGGCTCTTTTATGTACTAGCCTGTTGCCCGCGACTTCGTCCGCGTACAAATTGTTTATCGCTTTCCCGCGGGAACTGTGCAATTATCCGGGATGAAAACTATCTTATGTCCTTCCCCGGGACTCACTACTATGTATACCGAATTTCACCTAAATCTGTTCAGCGGTTTAGACGTGACGAAGTTACAAACAAACAAATAGAATTATAAACTTTCGCATTTTAATGTCAGTTTGATATTACAGTGTAATCATGAAGTCTTAAAAAGTTTAACGGCTCATGTAACATTAGTCCGTTCGGGACGCAAATAAATTACAATCTAGATCCAGGATACTTTTTATCCCGTAAAATTGCATAGTTCCCGCGGAAGTTCACGGGATGGGGATGGAACTCGGAACCTTAAGGTTCCTAGTCTTTTTCTCTAATCACTTGACTATCCGATCGTCTTTATCTTCAAACTTTTATTTAATTACTTAAGAAATCTTCATTTGTTTTCTTTTTTAAACTACTTAGTATACTTATTGGGTTTCGTAAATAACTAAAAAAATTGCACTCTGATTAATCTGTATCTTACATCAAAATGTTCTACATAAAATATAAATAATTTGACAAATCCTCCGACATAGGTACCTAATTCTTATCTTAAACTAAGGAACGAATACTAACATAAAAAAAAACTATTACTAACATAATAATGTGTCACAGTTACATGAAACAAATGATAATTTTATTATTATTATAATTTGGTTAAAATTTTATTTGTATATAAACACAGACAACACTTCTCTAACACCGTATAAAGATCTTATTAATAATCAATTTTCCACCGTGCTATTTCAAATCCATTGCTAAATCGAACCATTTTATTGCCATAGTTATCGGACACCTGTTTTATTTCTGAGGCAGCGTCAGGTTGTAAAAAAGTTTTTATTTGCTGTTACTTAATAAATTTCATAATTATCTATTTGTCAGTATCACTTGCAGTCTACTTGTTAACTAGGATATTAGCTATAACTTTTAATAGTTTTAAATAATACCTATGGCTATAATAGTATAGGTATACCTATAGTAATTATACTACATAATTACCAAGAATTTGAGTACTTTTAAAGTTTGGATTAAAAGTCATGTTTAGGATGATTCCGTGCTGTTTCTTTGTAGAAATCATCAAAGTCGATTCATAAATATTACTCTTTTTTTATTATAATTTTCTTAAATAAAAGAAAACATGTTTTTTTTAAGTAAGTTTAAAAATATTTAAATTTATGCTTATGGAGTATGTAAAACGCATAAATTTTGCAGGTTATAATGCGTTGGTTATAATTATATTATAATAGGTTTTAAGCCTAGTTTTGTATTAACCTACCTAGGAAAGTTACTATAAAACGATAAAAAAAAAGCGAAACAGATTATGGCTTTCTTTTTCAGCAATTTTTTATCCTCATTCAACAAACGAACACAACCCTTCACTTTTAGTATAATCTGAATACCAGTCTTGATATTAGCACTATGGCACGGAGACATTTTTTCGTCAAATATTATAATAAGCGGTTCATTAGCAGGTGTGACGTAGACCGACAGACACACAAGTTTTCGCAAGCACTTTCCGTTTTTTAACTCGATATTGCGTAAGTAGTTTGTGCGGCTTTTTTATGATTTAAATATCTAGAATTAACTTATATTTAGATATTTATTATTAACCTATATTCAGTTTTTAGTTTAGATGTACAACCCATAGTTTGTTGTTTTTTTGTAATGTATGTAGTTGATCCAATTTGCATGGTAAAGCAGCATAAATAATAATATAATATATGTTAATAAGTATTTAGAAATACTAGCTAATTCCCGGAGATTTTCCCTCGCGGAAAATTTGACTGAAACAAGTTGACTGGAAAGTTGACCGGCTCCCTTACCTGTGAAAATTTTCGAAAAATCTCTCTTTGTTGCTTTGGCTTCTTGTATAAAAAAAAAACACTGTTTGTTGATAAGCATTGACATTTTAGCTAAAATTTTGTTTATTAACACTTTTTTGCAACTAAGTAATGCGTATATTTACACCTTCACAAACTTAATAAATCGACAAACAAGGTTATTAAGGTATACTCATTACTCAATAAAGTCATTTTATTGTGCCTTACAATACAATAACATAACTTGTATATCCATTCTTTTCAAACACCATTTTTCTAACGTCATTCGCCATGCAAAAATGCATCTAAACCTATTGTCTTAGAATTAAAATTCCAAGGTTCCATGATCACGCCCCATGACTAAGATAAATTTACGTTCGACAAAAATCTTATAAGTATTAGCATAAAGTTAAAGTTCCTTTGCTTCGTGAGATTGAGTGTCGTGGTACTACTACTGTCAAAGTTTACAAAAACTGTTTGCCATTGTTTTTGACACCATTCAAGTGTCGGCTTGAAGGTTTGTGGCAAACAAATGTAGCTATTCATAATTACTGTCAACTACGAAGTTAAAAGCTGCCAAAAATATTATAAGTACCAAGACGTGTTATAACTTCAACATTAAAAAGCTTAGAAGTATTTTTTTCTTTCCTAGTCAGTTGCGTATCGATAATAAGCAACCTATTAATGAGTCTAAATAGATTTAAAATAATATATTAATGGTGTAAAAAATAGTTTTAAGAGTTTAGGATCTGTTACAGTTGATTCTTATTTCTGGGTGTGCAAGACAGTAGTAGATAAATTGAATTCAAATGATAATCTTATTAGACCAGAAATACGGTAACCCACTTCGGTCTAATTGCAATAAGTTGGTACAAATTGCATCAACATACAATTAATTGTATTTTTAATTAACAACACGGTATGCTTCTACCGAATTTACACTTTATTTCAACAGATATTCGCCACAAATTTTCTATTTTAGTGTTTTCACACTAAAGTGACACCAATTGCGCATGACCTTTTGGGCTTTGAATCATTCATGTGCCAATACACCTTTTACATAATGATTGATTTTTATACAAACTTATATTTGCTTGCCAAGACAGATAATGACCAAGTATCAAGATTGTTCGTAAACTTCGCTTTGTTTCGGTAATTTCACAAAAAAAAAAATATTTAACTAATAAATAGAAAATAAAGGTTTGGTTTATCGGTCAATTAGTAAATACAGCTCGCTGTCTATATATGTACTTAACTTTTACAGCAATCAGTACAAAAAGTTGAAATAGTTGCCTGAAAAAAAGATGGTCTTATCGCTCTCTAAAAGCGATCTCTTCCAGTTCGATTATATAAATTCGATTTATTTTTGTTTTTTTACTTAAAAGAAAGTTATCAATTTCTTAGCTGTAGCCTTTACTTTTTTCTTTTTATTTTCCTTCACAAAGTACCTAACTTACTTCCGAATATTTTTTTTTTAATTACAAAAAAAAATTTTTTTTTCACTTACTTTATTCCAAAAACTCAGTCAGCAAGGAGGTCCCGGTGCACAGTACAGGTACAATATCACGTCACACTTGCAAGCCATACACACAACACAGGCCCACTGCACGCTCGCGGCACAATTTTTCTAGTGAAACTAATGCCGCGCGCGCGACCGACGCGAGCGATCGCTGGACACTGACTGACTGGCGAACGGCGCGAGGTGGGGTCGCGTTTTTGAAAATGGAAGATGAATGACGTAGTCGAAGCTGCCAGTGTTTTTACGGTTCCGTGTCTCAAAAAGAAAAAAAGAGTGCTATAAGGGATGGCTTTTATTGGCGATTGTGATTTTTTTAAACAATAAGGCTTGCCATCAAAGATTTTTCTAAAACGAAAACTAAAATTATTAATGAAGCAATTTTTTTTATGGTCAGTAACGTGCTCTTATTGTTTTGCCGCGTAACATTCATTCGTCATTCATATAGGATTCGTTTCGGAAGTATATTTTCTCACAAAAACTATATATTTGGTAATAATTAAGGCCACACAAAACGGGAAAAGGGAAGAGTTGTAAAATCGCTGCACCGTCGAAAGTGAAGTTATTTTTCAGGTAAACTACTATTTTATAACGTTTTAAACTTTCGTGATTCTCACTCATAGTCAAAATACCACAAACAGGACTTATCACGCTATTATTACACAAGTAATATTTACCTATTTATTTTATTTAGTAGAGTCTACTCGTGACCACGGCAACTGTAACGTTGCCGAAACGTCGAGGTAAATATTACTTGTGTAATAATAGCGTGATAAGTCCCGTTTGTGGTATTTTGACTAAAACTACTATTTTTATATAAACAATAATTATACATTATGCAGAGCCGCAAGGCGGCTGAAAATGAGTCCTCATTTTCAGTCGCCGTGTGGCACAAAATGAACTTTTGTATAAAACCGAATCATGACTCCAAAAATTACGCTCATCTGGCTTCACCCTAATACTTGTATTGTTAAGTATGCAAATTAAAACCATGTACGTAAAACTATCATAGACTTGAAATAGTTACATAAATTAAAAAATAGTAATCATTTAATTAACATCCTTAACATAAAAACAGAAAAGACATCAACGGGGGCCCAAGCTCTGCGTTGTTTAAATTCATTCGATGAATACAAAATTATTTTGGGTATTACTAAATTTAACTTAAATACGTAGAAAAAGCCAACATCAAGTTGGGTTAAAAAATGCAAATGCATTGGCGTTAAATTAAATTAAAATTTAAACAAAAGAAGTAAACTCTTTTGTTACATTAAATTAATCCAACTCACGCTTGGCCGAATTTTTTAATAAAATAATTGTATTTTGCACCACGTGAAAAATATCATACTGTATAAACACAAATACATGTACATACCTCTAAATACACAAAATTTATAAAAAAATAAAATTCTAAACTTACATTTAGGCCGCAGAGGGGTCTTTTAAAAAAATAGGCCAACTACCAGTGTTTTCGAATAGACAGCAAACATTAAAAAACACACATACATTCGTACCACAAGAATTTTGGCAAAAAATAATTATTTTCACATCTTTTGACATTTTTAAAAGCTTTTATTTAACTTGCAATGTATCTTGTATGTATGTACATGTGTGTAAATTTGACCCACTTCTAGTAGTCGGATTGTCATTGTGACAATACAATAATCTGGTAGTAACGTCCTGGTAGTCCGGCCAGGATCGTCTCCGCAGGACGGAACTCTTCAACGGTTAATGGAACACACTTGAAATTTGGTATGCAAATGTCGTTTGGGTGACAAAATACAAGTATAGTCAGCAAAAAAGCTTTTATTAAAAATGAAAACTTATTAGATTCAAGTTAATTAGTTCGGGCTCAATGTACAGTAATCAACACCAATATCTGACACTAAAAAGCTACATAAATATCTGATATGACTCTATTGCTAGGGCCGGTACGATGTATCACTTGTTTTGGACGCTCCGCTGTGGCATATATTAATGCAGGTGACTGTACTCGCAATTATCGATTACAATAATTAATATATACATTATAATACTAATTAAAAACCAGTTTTAGCGTGTTTGGACCCATTAAAAAGCATTAAGAAGCACATAACGCGGCTTATTCCATATCGGTAATTCCTATTGATAGTAATTACGAATTTACGACTCTATGATATTTAGTGAGTGACCGTTTGAAAAATGGTAATAAATATTTAATTGTTGAATAACAACATTGATCAACCTATACAAATCCTAAATTAATTAACGATAAAAAATATTTATAATTAAAAATTTACATTTTATTTTATTTTTTATACTAGCTCATCCGCGTGGAATTTGGTTATCGCGCGCTGTTCCCTCGGGAACTGTGCATTTTTTCGGGATAAAAAGTAGCCTATGTCACTCTCTGGCCCATAAACTATCTCTATACCAAAAATCAAGTCGATCCGTCGCTCCGTTTCGATGTGAAAGACGGACAAACATACAAACACACACACTTTCGCATTTATAATATTAGTATGGGTATGGATTGTTACCGTTTGGAGATCCCAGGACGCAGAAAACGTTTTTTTTTTATATATAACACAGAAAAACAATCACCGCTGCACTTGGATACCCGCAACACGAGGGGTATCACAGGCTGTCAGGCCTTTTATGAGACTGATAGCCTCGTTTTTTTATTATAATTATCATGTCTAAATTAATGTTCGTCATAGAGTACTTGTCGTCTATGTTCGCTCGGCATCCTCTTAAACTAGATCACACCATACGCGCACCCTACCGTTTAGTTTTAGCTAGAAATAAAATTAAATGCTTATGAAAACGGTGCTGCTGTTTGTAGCACTTTGAACGCCACGCATTTGTGACTGAACTTGCCTAGAAATGCTGTGTTAGAAATATAATTTTTGCTCACCACTTAGGAGTCAGCTTGTATAGCATCTAGCAGCATGACAGTATATTTATTATAGCCTGAAAAAAAAAAGATTTTTGTGCTGTGCTGTTTTTATTTTTCATTTCGTACCTCAAGCAATCTTCTTCTTAACCGGAGTCTCAAAAATCACATGACTCAAAAAAAATATACAGGTAATTTACTGAATCAGATATTACTTTGCGGAGGTCCATATCAATGAACTACAACAATTACTTTGCTCACCCGTGACTTTTTGTTTTTTTTACGGGTGAGCAAAGTAATTATTATCGTTCATTAATGAAACAGGTGTTTATTTAGTATACCACCACACCATCCACCACCTACCACCATCCATCACCACCACTACCACCATCTTGCTCGCTAATCCTGCCGTGAAGCAGCAGTGCTTGCACTGTTGTGTTTCGGCGTGGAGAGTAAGACAGCCGGTGAAATTACTGGCACTTGAAGTATCCCATCTTAGGCCTCTAGGTTGGCAACGCATCTGCAATACCCCTGGTATTGCAGATGTTTATGGGCGGTGGTGATCTCTTACCATCAGGAGACCCACATACTCGTTTTCCATCCAGTCGAATAAAAAAAATACAATATGTACAAGACAATTTTTAATCATCATTTTAATTTCGAATGTTATTCAGTATTGTTAATTGAATAAGTAAGTATTGCGTAAGTTCAAACAATTATCTTTCTGTTACATTTTATATTTTATGCCGCGCTATGAAATTCGTTAATTTAATGTCACGTAGGAAAAAACAAAATTCAAAACATTAATAATTTTAAAAAAGTTTAAATTTTTCTTTCTAATACTTTTGCTATGCAGGCAGAATGTTTTTTATTAAGTATGTTTGCATTATCATCTTCATCATATCAATCATAAGATTTGAGTCTTCGAATCTAACTTACATAATAATATACACACATTGCAGTCAAAAAAAAATTAAAAATATGTAAACATGTTCTTTTACTTTTACCGATACCAAACCCCATAAAAAAATTTCGCCACTGTCTAAGAAATCACTTTATAAGTACAATTGCAATTGCGATAGCAATTCAACTTACGCAACTAAGCCACCGGTTACTGGGTCACTGAGAGTCGATTACGTGTTATAATTGTTTCAAACGTAATCAACAATCACGTGAACATGAAATATTCGAAACGAGATCTGAATAAATCTTTTTATTTATATATTATTTCATTCATCAAGTAGCTATCATAAATAACAGATTTATACCTAATGCAATAGCGCTTACAATGTATTTTCATAATATTAACAGGTTCCTTGTCCCGAAGCAATGTGCTGCGTTATTTTGACACGTCCCCATAGTAATAGTAAAGTAATCTAATGTCTCCATAGTAATTTTCATTGGCTATCTAAATGTGGTTCAAGAATAAAAATAATGTAATATGATACGTAATAAAATGTATTATTTATCGAAAGAATAACTGCATTATTTACATCAGCAGGTTATTTTGTAGGTAGAAGGACCTTGTGCAAGGTCCGCCTGGATTGCTACCACCATCTTGCTCGCTAATCCTGCCGTGAAGCAGCAGTGCTTGCACTGTTGTGTTTCGGCGTGGAGAGTAAGACAGCCGGTGAAATTACTGGCACTTGAGGTATCCCATCTTAGGCCTCTAGGTTGGCAACGCATCTGCAATACCCCTGGTATTGGTTATGTTTATGGGCGGTGGCGATCTCTTACCATCAGGAGATCCACTTGCTCGTTTTCCATCCAGTCAAATAAAAATAAAAAATAAAAAACACCCATCGTCCACATGTGCCTTATGTACGTACCAGTAGAGTCACGCATGAGGCACATGTGCCTCAAGGGACAAGGAACCTGTTAAACACCACCCGTATGACAGTGCATTATTAAGTGATTTAAAAATAATGTAATTTTTACAATCCAAATTAAAATAAAACAATTGAAGTAAATCATGTAAATTTTAATGTTAAATTCAAACTTGCATGAATGCATTTTTGCCCTACATTTTGTGTTGTATACAATTTTCGTTCTGATCTGTGGTGCGCAAGAAAGAATATTTATATAATATTGTATTGTACGTTTAGTGGCTTTTAAATTTGTACGGAATCCACGGACGACTCCCGTTCGCACTTGGTCGATTATTTTTTCTAAAATCCACCTTCGAATCATCATTGATTAACCATGCTACTTACATCTCATTAGTGCGATAAGGAAGGCTGTCCCGGAGATCCGGTGACATTGCGGCCGACAAGGTTCCTTCCCGGCAACGTATCAAATTTCACGCCTCAAGTAAACAATGAGATTTTCTATGCAATTTTAAGGCTGTTTGTCGGAAATACGCGGAATTTCTTTACTGTTTTTTTTTTTCAGATAGCCATTATTAGGTTGCAAACTCGAAAAATATAAGTTAAGTTTAGATTTGAGTTGCGTCAAGACTCAAAGCGCCTCAGCCACGTAGAAAAGGAGCTTTGCGAAGCGTATGGCGAAGCCATGCTAATGGTACCATCAGCCAAATATGTGGTCTACCACCGTAAACTTGATAATCCTTTGTATATCATAAAACAATAATGACAATAGAAGTGTCTGTCAACTTGAAAGTTCGACTTTAGCGACATATTCCTTTGATAGGAACTTGTTTAAAAATTAACCACTTATTTGGCCGACCGTACCATTAATCACGCTAGGAAGTAAGAACCTAAGGCAAACATGTCAGAGGATGTGTTGCATCAGAATGCGAATGTCAATATTAATATTACAAGTACTGCGTCCCTATCCATACTCAAGGCATCTTTACTACAATTACTAACAATGATGACGTGACAAAACATATCTTTGATATTGTAATAGCTATTTCCTTGTCCGGAAGTATTTGAGGCTGGTGTCTTGGCGTGCCAGAAACATAAGTTACACTAGACCTACCTAGTTGGACTTGGTTTGAGGACCTGACCAGTAAGAGACCCTGACTGCGACGGGCACGTATCTGAATATCGAAAATTGAAATATCTATAGTTATAATATCGACGGTCAAAATAATATCGAACCTAACCTAACCATATTTTGACCGTCAACTTTTAATTTTAGATTATATTAATTTTCGATTTTTAGCTTAACGTCCCGGATTTGATCACCGACACTTGTTCAATATACAAGTATGTGTCTATGTATTTAAATACGTTTATCCGTAACCTAGTATCCATAACACAAGCATTGCTTATTTTTGGAATAGATTAATTATGTAGTCTCACATATTTCACTATATTAATTTTATTACAAACTGTTGCCCGCGACTCCGTCCGCGTAAAATTCGTTTATCGCTATCCCGCGGGAACTATGCAATTTTCCGGAATAATCAACTATCCTATGACCTTCCCGGGACTCAAACTATCTGAATACCGAATTTCATGTTAATCGATTCAGCAGTTTAAACGTGAAGAGATAACAATTTCGTATTTATAATATTAGTACGATAGTGAGATGAGATTTATTTATATATTATTAATTAGTATCGTGCCTCTCTACTTTTGAAAATCGGTCTTACTGTCGGGTCATGCATCGACTTTTGTTGTAATCGTGTTTAACTCTAGCTCTAGAGTATTGATTTGGCCCGTATAAATGACAAGTGCGGTTCGGGGGGGGGGGGTCAGATCATGACCTCTCCTTTCCAACATCATAATCAGCAGCGTACATACACCAATAGGAGAGCGGACAGTTTTATATGTACAAGGTGTTTTAAAGTAGGTAAATCCGAAAGGTTCCAGCTGATGCCAGTGTTAGCTTAACTTCTGTATATTTTTTGATACAAGATATAGTCACGTCTTAACGCCGTGTACTTTGAACCTAAAAACAAAAAACATAAAAAAAATTAAGGTCAAACAAACCAGTTGGACTTTTTACCCGACTTTTTAATTTATAGATAATACTAGAGTTACTAATACTAGAGAATACTAAGACTAGATCCGAGACTGTTAATAACCTATCAAAAATTAGCTCACACTGCGTATATTTTGGTTAGAAGTAGGGCTCTACTAACACTTGGTAGGTATCATAAATACACCTACAAATTTGTTATGGAACCGCGCGAGTCCGTCCCACACGTGGCCGGTTTTTTTTTAAATCAACCCCTAAGGGAGTGAAGGCTGGCGCTTAAATTTGGGAGACAAAGTAGTAAGTTTCCTCTCACTTGCGCGGACAAAATCCGAGGCAAAAGCAGGTTCAGACAGATTCTGCAATGGTAAATGAACTTCTCCATAAATGACTGGGTGCCATTTATTTATAATATTCTGAATCACGATTATTATAAAACCTTTTAGCATGTATATAATAATTGATTAACAATATTTTACTAGGAACTAAGACGGCCTTTAATAACTATTATTAATCATTATTATATTTGCTTCCGGTGAATCTTCCTGTCGCCATTGAGGTAGAGCTGTGTATTATTAATTGTACGAGTTATTATATACTTATATTACGATGTTATGTTTGTTTTAAGATTGTTAGTATATAATATATTTTGCAGGTGGTAGGACCTTGTGCAAGGTCCGCCCGGATTGCTACCACCATCTTGCTCGCTAATCTTGCCGTGAAGCAGCAGTGCTGGCACTGTTGTGTTTCGGCGTGGAGAGTAAGACAGCCGGTGAAATTACTGGCACTTGAGGTATCCCATCTTAGGCCTCTAGGTTGGCAACGCATCTACAATCCCTCTGGTGTTGCAGGTGTCTATGGGCGGTGGTGATCTCTTACCATCAGGAGGCCCACTTGCTCTTTTGCCATCTAGTCAAATATAAAATAAAATAAAAAAACTACATCACTGCAAAAACAACAGCATGCGCATGCGCGGTGTAGAGTTCGTGACATAAGCACTCGCCCCCCCCCCCCCCCCAATGCCTTCCGCAACGACGTCCGTAATTTATATCGAGATAGCTGTAGACTTTTCAAAATTTGGGCGGTTGAATTTTGGGTTTCGTTGTCCACATATTATACGAAAATTATAGCACAGATATCACTGATATTTTAAAATCAAGATATTCATTATATTTTCTATGCCTGTGGTTTTTTCGATTTTTGTAAAAATGTTTTATTAGTCTGTAATTCTCGTGCAAAGTTGACATCTTTTTCGATGACTTTTGAGCTCCTGTAATTCTGATATTACACATCTATATGAAAATCTGAAAAACCACAGGCATTGATAGTTATGTCTAGTCCATACTTACAAAATTTCATCTATTTTTGTTGCCTAGTTTTCAAATGAGACCGGGACTACGTTTGTATGGAGAATGGAACGAAGAGGCTTTATTGCTTGACTCTGAAACTATGATAGTTTTCTTTTTCACCCCGGGCGCAAAGAGGGGGTCATATTATAAGTTTGACACCAATGTTTGTCAGTTTGCAGCATTATAAATTAGCATTTAAATTGGTTCAGCCGTTTATGAGATATTGAATGCTTTAAATTTTGATTGATTCATAAATTAATGACTAAATAAACAGTGGACGTCTTCCGGCTGATGATGATGATGAATCATTCTGTATGGTACGAGTGCCGACGAACCAGTGCAGAAAAACCAGAAAAATAGACCAGCGCTGAGAATCCAACCCAGGTCCTCAGCAATCCGTGCTGCGTGCTATTCCCCTACACTACACTGGACAGGTGTCTAGACACGAATTTCTCCTATGCACCAACAATTCAACTTGCTTTCTTTTCATTAGTCACTTAAGCAGCCACACTAACGCCATCTATGTTTTTAGTTCTCATCGCGATACATCAAACACTTCCCTTGGAACTATCCGCTCACTAGGAACAAGAGATGTCGCTATTAAGCTATCAAATTAAGATTACTTTTTGGAGTCTTTTTGTATTTTTTAATGGTTCGATTCCCAGCGCTGGTCTATTTTTCTGGTTTTTCTGTGCATCCATGTTTCAGCTTGTGTTTTCGTGTGAAATATATATATTTCACGGGATGACCGTAAATGAACAAAAATTTGGAGTTGAAATAAAAAATACAAAAATACTCCAAAAAGTAATCTTAATATCATAATAAATTCCCTTGTCAAGCGATGCGATGTCACTATGACTTTTTCTACAAAAACGTTCCTCAGTGGGTCACGATTCAAGTGGTTCGAGTGTACATACCCCATTAACATTTAACCTAATTCTTTCGCCTCTCCTTTACAACGGTACTTAACGCTGTTGCGTTATGAATTTGAAAATCAATGAATCGCTCGTTCTTAGGATAGACCACATTGGTGTTCAAAATACGCTGACGCATTGTAAACGCACGGACATCTCACACATACCTACGTCACGTTTTTAACGCGTGCCGCTCAATAAACATTGACGCAACGCAAACGCACAGACACCACAGGTACCTCTAGTAGGAGGTTCTACGTAAAAGTCGATTATAAATAACTGTACCACTACCATGAGTTTACAGTGACCGTACTCGATAGCGACGGCGTATATTATTTGTAGAGGCGCTGTACAATTCTCCATACAAATAATTTACGCCGTCGCTATCGATTACGGTCACTGTAAACTCATGGTAGTGGTACTGAAATTCGAAAAGTTACTCTAATGTTACCTAAACCGCATATTTTGTTTATCTACGATAAACGTTTGAAAGGCAGCTCTTTGTCCCTTCTCAGTCTTGGCACCTTACCTGAACAGCCCTTCAAACTCAGCAATCTCGTTTATGCGGTTCAGTTTTCACCTAAGCTATTTCTAGACAATCTTCAAAGGTCACGTTTTTATCGCGTACTGTCTGCATCCATGCTTAAAAACGCTAAAGCGCCATAAATCAATGCGTATTTTAAGCATCAGATTGGAAATTACGCGTCAAATAACTATGCATGAGTCACATTACTGCATTTACGGTATGTCAGAGTCTTTTAGCAGCGGAGTGAATATTTGAGCGTTTTGAACAGTCTGTTAAACGTCATTACCATCCCACGGTTATTAGCACAACGGAAGGACATGTCGGAAGAATTTTGATCACGCTACATTAAGCATCGGTCTTTAGTTTTCATAAAAAATTAACCCCGGGTATCATCTCTTTTAATCATACTTGCTTTAAAGGTAATGACGAAAAGAACGCTGCAAAAACCCTGAATATTTACTTAGTGGTGTGGATGGCGTGTTTTGAAAAATAACGCAAGAGGCACGTCCATGCGTTTACGTTGCGTCAGCGAATTTTGAGTAACCAGTGTGGTCGATCCTTAAAGTTGAAGCATTAATACAGAACAACGCAAATTGCACTCACAACAGCACACGCATAACTACCAATTTAAATTCTCAGTCTTGGTGATAGATTTTATAGTGGTTTGTAAGCAGCCGACCGTACTATGTAACTTGCGTTTTAGACTGTATTTGAATCCATTTCAATCATATGCGACTGTGCAACCCTTTCGCTGTCAATGTCGCTATAGACATGCTAAGGCTGCAAAGAAATTCACTAGGAGATGTAATGTGAAAAGGTTCCAAAGAAGGATCGACTGTAATAGTTGCGCTGTACTTATGGTACTTTTGATTCAAATTGAAGGAACGTGTTCAGTTTAAGTGTCCATTGTGTTATGTCCTTAACCTGCCATGTGAGGGTATTTTAAATGACTTACTTGGAAACTGACTGTTGTCCGCGACTCTGTCCGCGTAGAATTCGTTTATAACTATCCCGCGGAAACTAGGTACCATCAGCCAAATAAGTGGTCTATCAATTTTTAAACAAGTTCCTATCAAATGAATATGTCGCTAAAGTCGAACTTTCAAGTTGACAGACACGTCTATTGGCATTATTGTTTTATGACATGCAAACGATTATCAACTTTAGGGTGGTAGACCACATATTTGGCTGATGGTACATATGCTAAAAACTATCCTATGTCCATCTCGGGGACTCAAACTATCTGGATACTTACCTAATTTCATCTAAATCTTTTAAATGGATTAGACGTGATGAAGTAACAAACAAACAGACTTAGAAACTTTCGCATTTATAATATTAGTGGAATGGGATGTGTAGTTTTATAGTATAGGTTGTCTGAAATTGTTCAAAAGATTCTAATTACATTTTTCCGGGATAAAATCTAGTCTATTTCCTTCTCCGGGAATCTAACTATCTGTATACTGAATTTTATCTAAATCGGTTCAGCGGTTTAAAGGTGATGAAGTAACAAAGAAACAGACGTGCATATTCACATATATTATTATTATTGTTATTGATTGTTTTTATGGACTTAAGTCTGGAATAAATATATCATTTCATTTCATTTTTCATTTTATTTTATATTTTTGGATATCAGTGGGATTTGTCAATTAAAAATTATAGCATGACAGTAAAAACCAATGCGCTGTAAAATTGAAATAATACAAAAAAAACACAAAAAAGACAAAAACATAAAAAAGACGTACAAAAAAAACAGTACCTAATTAGGCATTTTTGGATGTTGTACCAATGTAGCAGTGGCGTAGCGTGAATATTTTCTTTGACAACCTGGTACAAAAAAAGCAAATGAGGATTGCGCGAGCAGATAACGACAAAGGAAATCTCCACAGATGCTCTACTGCTATAAAAGCTGTATTACATCATCATAATCATCATCATCATCTCAGTCGTAGGACGTCCACTGTTGAAAATAAGCCTCCCCCAAAGGCCAGTTGCTTCGGTCGGAAAAAGCTATATTTGAAGATATAAAAACCGGCCAAGAGCGTGTCGGACACGCCCAAGATAGGGTTCCGTAGCCATTACGAAAAAATCAAGTAATATTATGTGCGTTATAACACAATTAAAACACACTACAGTCTATTACCATTATTATTAATCTATTACCAGAAAAAGAACGTATCTTCACGGCACTTACGTCCTTTTGTTGAGAAGCGCAGTTTTTCGGCAATAACTCAAAAACGGTATATCCAATCATGTTGAAACCAATTTTTTTTTAAAGTATTTATTAAGCGTTACCTTTCCATATTTTCTGGACAAACGGTTTACAAGATAGGGGGGGGGGGACACAATATTTGCTACTTTGGGAGCGCTTATTTCCGGAAATCTTCACTCAATCATAAAGTTTTTGAGAAACCTGAAATCGCTGAATGCGAGTTTAAAATGCCTGCGACATACGGACGGACGGACAGACAGACAGACGGACTTGACGAAACTATTAAGGGTTTCGGTTTTGCCATTTTGGCTTCGGAACCCTAAAAAATGTTGGAAAATTGCCTACTGCTTGTGGCTGCCACCATCAAACATATAATATGTTGACGTTAATGCTAGCATAAATCAATATTACGGTGTCAATTTAACATCCTTCACCTTCGGACGTGTCTAGGTCTAGGTTAAGGCAGCTCTAGAAATCTGAATCAAAGAATATAAATACCTATGTATAAGTAGAGTTGACAGTTCACACGCTACTCTGCCTTAACTTATTCAATACTATTTTCAGCCCAGGACTATATAAGTAGTGTTTACTCGCGGCTTTGCCCGCGTAAAGCATTAAGTAAGATGCAGCAATTGCATTGAAATTCCGGGATTTTACCAAATTCCTATGAGAATCCACGAAATTTATGTCATAAATAAATAAATAAAATATCACGGTACAATTCACACCAATTGACCTAGTCCCAAAGTAAGCTTAGCAAAGCTTGTGTTATGGGTACTAAGCAACGGATAAATATAATTATATAGATAGATACATACTTAAATACATATTAAACACCCAAGACCCGCGAACAAACATCCGTATTTTTCATACTAATATCTGCCCCAACACGGGAATCGAACCCGGGACCTCAAGCTTCGTAGTCAGGTTCTCTAACCACTAGGCCATCTGGTCGTCTAAAATCATGAATTTACTAACCATTTGGGTGACAAACTTCTCGAACTTATTCTCGAAATATAAATATATATTTATTCAAATTCAAATTCAAATCATTTATTCAGTAAATAAGCCGCAATGGGCACTTTTATAATTTTAATAATATTCTTTATGTATTTATTTTACCCGACTGCGAAGAGGGAGGGTTATTGTGCTTTCTTTAAATAAATTAATTTAAGAAAGAACAATAAGAAAAATAAAGATTGTTTTTTTATTGTCTATATTTTATTGTGAATATCCGATGTGTTCGAATGACCTATCTCCTTCTCATACTCTTTATATTTGCAGTATTCGCAACTCCATGCAATTTGCAAGCCTCACATACGACTGGTTATAATTAGACATGTGCAATATGTCGTTTGTATGCAGGAACAGGTATTATGACCTTTAGCGTCCAGCTAACCTTCCGGTGTAAAATTATAAGTTAGAAATAAATAACTTACGTGGCATGACAGTAATACCTATAACTGACTAACAATTCATAATAAAAGCTTGGCTAATTCTGCTAATGAGTGTATTTATATTTTTAGGTTTCTCTACCTCGTAAGGATCCCTAAAAGGTTGACTCACGTGTTTCTCCGTCTGTCATTTGGAGATAATAAAAAAAAAATAACTTTATTGCCATGCTAGCTACATTTACAAAAAAAAGAGAAACAAAAAACAAAAACTAAAACTAATCTTGGCAATAGGTACCGGACTCAGCATAAGCTGACGATAAATCCAGCGCTGATTTTCAATCCGGCCCTGCTATATTATATAAAGTCACCCGATGTCAAAATCCCTACTATCCCTACTATAATCCATACTAATATTATAAATGCGAAAGTAACTCTGTCTGTCTGTTACGCTTTCACGTCGAAACCACTGAACCGATTTTGATGAAATTTAGTATATAGGTAGTTTGAACCCCAAGCATAGAATATATTAATAGTACTGGCATACAGAATGGACACGCTCCGCCCCGCACCGGTTCGAGTTACCCCACCCCTCAAGCGCAGATTGTAGGAAAACCGTAGGAAAGCAGTCGGGCGCGCAACGCGATGTATGTCGGCCGCACCATCGCACGGCACTAAGTTCGGGAGCAATAACTTTGCGAAATGGTGATATACTGTGCATTGTATGGGTGTTTGTCAACAGCCAAAGATAAGAAAAGGAGTTCATTGCTCGGCTCGGTGGCCATGAGTCCGCGAGCAAGCGCCAACTTGTCAGTGGGCGCGCGAGAAATTGAGGTTCCTACCCTGCCTACTTCCTTTCTTAATAATAATGCTTTCTTAAAGTATCGCGATTAATACGACATGAAATAACTAATTAGGTACCGAATAATGAGTTCAAGTTTGTAGTCATATATTTATTGTAATGTAAAATAATAATGGTTAAATACATAGACAGACACATTTTAAGTAGGTTTAAATAAAAATATATGATTAACGATTACATTTATTTACACATTTAAGCCATACCTACATACCCTATAGTACTAGGGTTTTGCGATAGTCAGCCCTGTGTGTCTTACGCACACATTGACGCGTGTACAGACGTCGTCGTGCCTATGTAGATTCCAGAACGCGTATTTTGTATGGCGTGTCCGCCCTGTGCCCCAAGGATCAACATTGGATACCTTTTCCCTTAGAGGTCGCCACCGCGCGATAACCTAGATCCACGCAGACGAAGTCGCGGGCATAAGCTAGTTATAATATAATTTTGAAAGACGTCACAAGGGACCGAACAGCTGGCAGCTTCCTCGGACAAAGAATTAGCTTGGCTATTCAAAGCGAAAACGCTGCCAGCATCTTCGGGACCCTTAAGTGATTTGTTTTAGTTTTAGGTTTTATTTTATTTTATGTAAGTATTTTAAGTTTAGGATAGGTAGTTTCATTAATTTAATGCTTATTGTACATGCAATTATATTTTAATAATCACGAACATATCATAATATAAATCATAAGCAGGTAGTATTAGGTCCTTGTGCAAGGTCCGCCCGGATTGCTACCACCATCTTGCTCGCTAATCCTGCCGTGAAACAGCAGTGCTTGCACTGTTGTGTTTAGGCGTGGAGAGTAAGACAACCGGTGAAATTACTAGCACTTGAGGTATCCCATCTTAGGCCTCTAGGTTGGCAACGCATCTGCAATCCCCCTGGTGTTGCAGGTGTCTATGGGCGGTGGTGACCTCTTACCATCAGGAGACCAGCTTGCTCGTTTGCCATCTAGTCGAATAAAAAAAAACGTATTACATTCTGGAATATACATTACATGTCAAGTAACTATTAAGCTTTTGGATTCCAAGGCAAGCATGCGCCTGCCGCCCCCAACCTAATTCTTACGCATGCGTTGCATGTCGTGCTCTGACTTCATTTAGTTTTCTAGCCACTTTTGTAAAAGTTAAACAGCAACACTGTTGAGAGCTAGTTTTAATGTCGGATCTACGAAATTTTCGAACCGGGCAAATGTTCAGCAGGGCTACTACGAAACTCGAAACTCGAAGTTCGTGTCGTGCGGTCCCTCTGACACTTATTCTATTTAATACGAAAGCGCCTTGCGCGAGTAGCCCTGCAGCATGGACGTCCTACGGTTGAAATGATGATGATGATGATGGATCAATTTATGAAACTGCATCGGTTGATGGCTAATAACCCGACACGGGAAATTTCTCAGTGTTTTTTTTTATCATCATCATAACATCAGCCATAGGATGTCCACTGTTGGACATAGTCCTCCCCCATAGACCTCCAGTTGCCTCGGTTGGAAGCGGCTTGCATCCACCATGTTAGTTGACGTCCTACGCTGCGCTTGCCGATCCGCGGTCTCCACTCGAGAACCTTTCGGCCCCAGCGACTATTTGTTCTATACTATATATCTATCTATCTATATGGCCTGCCCATTGCCACTTCAACTTCGCCGAGCCGTGTTTTTAGGGTTCCGGAGCCAAAATGGCAAAAACGGATCCCTTATAGTTTCGCCATGTCTGTCTGTCTGTCTGTTCGTCCGTCCGCGGCTTTGCTCAGGGACTATCAATGCTAGAAAGCTGTAATTTTGTACGGATATGTATGTAAATTATGCCGACAAAATGGTATAATAAAAAATTGTAAAAAAAAATTTTTTTTACGGTACCTCCCATAGACGTAATGTGGGGGTGATTTGTTTTTTTTCATCCAACCCTGTAGTGTGGGGTATCGTTGGCTAGGTCTTTTAAACTCATTAGGGGTTCGCTAAGACTATTTTTCGATTCATTCTTTTTTTTTCGAAATATTCAACTTTAGTGCAAATTTTCAGTAAAATTGAGCGTGCCCCCTTTAAAATCTAAACCGGTGGGTAGAAAATTTTGAGAAAATTCAGGATGGTAGTAAGTATATTAAACTTTCAAGGAAAACTATAACGGCTATGTTTGATTGAGAATTATTAGTAGTTTTACTCTTAAATAGTAGTATAAAATATACCTAAACTTGGAAGATTCCGTATAAAATACGAAATCTTTAAAAAAATATGACTTAATTTTTTCGTAATAGCTACGGAACCCTATTTTGGGCGTGTCCGACACGCTCTTGGCCGGTTTTTTATTTAATATCAATTTCTTTATACCATACTTGGTTACAGTCGGCCAAGTATCGTATCGGCATAATGATTGACGCAACCGCCTATTAAAACATAACAGACCTGTCCTACTGGGTCTTACAAGTTACGAGCAATGGTTACAGACGGGACGGGTAGCGTCACGCTCCACTTGCCCTTAATCTACCGTATGCTGATACCTGCTGCTCAAGTCAAATGATGTATCGAAACACTGGTGCAACTATACCTTCTGCCGCCTAACTTTGCCTAAAAGTTCATTGCCACGACTAGTACCACGAAAACTATAAAGGTATAATTCCAATAATTGAATAGGGTAAAGACGTCGCATAAAAAATGTATCTCAAAAATGCGTCAAAAGTAAGTATTAAGTAATGAACTTATAGGCAGATTTATATGGCGCGTGGTATAGGTAGATTTAAGGCGGAAACATACTTACTATTAATACCGGACTCCACACCACGTCGTCCGACGCATGTTTCTATCTGCACTTGACCATCCATACTAATATTATAAATGGGAAGTGTGTGTGTTTGTGTGTTTGTATATTTATATGTTTGTCCGTCTTTCACGTCGAAATGGAGCGACGGATTGACGTGATTTTTTGGCATAGAGATAGTTTATGGTCCAGAGAGTGACATTAGACTATTTATATATCCCGGAAAAATGCACAGTTCCCGAGGGAACAGCGCGCGATAACCTAATTCCACGAGGACGAAGTCGCGGGCAAAAGCTAGTAATAAATATATGGGACTGATTAGTACTGATACGGAGGGCGTGTGCAAGCGTGGCGTGGCGTCGGGTTTAAATATTATGTCCGCACCTTTTATTTGTTTGTATAAATCATTCAGGGTATCTGTTTGGAGCACCGTTGCCGGACCGATTTGAATGCGGTTTTTTTATTTGAAATCAGATTTTCTAGCAATGGGTCACATGTTTCATCAAAATCGGTTCACCCGTTTTCGAGATATTGAATTTTGAAGTGACAATATACTTAATGGTTTTAAAAGACCTATTCAACGATACCCCACACCATAGGGTTGGATGAGAAAAAAAATCACCCCCACTTTACGTCTATGGGAGGTACCTAAATTTTTTTTGAAATTTTTATTGTACCATTTTGTCGGCATACTTTACACATGTATATATCCGTGCAAAATTACATCTTACTAGCATTGATAGTCCCTGAGCAAATCCGCGGACGGACAGACAGACATGGCGAAACTATAAGGGTTCCGTTTTTGCCATTTTGGCTCCGGAACCCTAAAAATGATAAAACCAAAATAAACATTTGGACTATTATACCTACCCACAAAGCAGCAGAAACAGAGACTACTGAAATTATTACGTATAATATAATACATTCCTATCTGATCGCAAGACGCATTTTCAGACATTCAAAAATACTTAATTATTATTTTTTAATGTCTTTTTCGTCTTTTTATTTATTTGAATTTTACAGCGCAAATACATTTTTGACACGCTTGAAATTGAATATGGTTTTATTACAAAGATTTATTTTCTTACATACCTACTTATAATGACGGCAAAGACTCAGACTATTTCAATTTCATCACCAACGTATGGACAGGACAAGACAATGCAGTCGTCGAGATAGCATCACCCCACCATGCTTCGTGTGGAGTGGAGAGTTGCGACAGTCGCCATGTTTCGCGATGTTCGCTTGTTTCTTGGGTCTGTCGTCGTAGGAAAGAGGAATTAGCCAATCCAATAAAGATAGTTGGACGCAGCACAGCTCTAATAAGTATATAAAACAAATGCTAGCCAATTTGCGCACCGACGGTACGGTATATCACCTGCAATAATTTCTGCCACAGCAGAGCGTCCAAAAATATGTATCTAACACGTCCTACTGACCCTAGAAATAGAGACCTATCAGATATTTGTGCAGATTGCTTTGTTGTGCCAGATATTATTTCGAATAGATAAATATTATTGCTGGTTGTACCTACAAATTTACACATTACATTTATTCACTATAAACGGCAGAATCTAATAAATCTAGTGTTAGCAGAGGCCTGCTTCCAAGTAACAAGAAGACAGGGTATAATTCATTTTATATTGGGGGTCCCCTTATTTTTAAAATTTCTTCTTATCTTTATTCTTGTTGTCCCTCACCAACAAAAGAATTAGCGTAGGCCTCCTTCAAGTTTTTCCGCTTCTCGCATAAATGTTCAATTTATTTTATTCCGTCTACTATTTTCTCACTGTAATGAGGTGTTTCGCTCGGCTTTAAAGTTGTTTAGCATCTCGTGCCTTGAAACCCTCGGCTTCACTCAGGATTCTTCTTTTGAGCCACTCGCTTCGCTCATTGATCAACCCTAAGATACCTCACTTGCGGGAGTTAAAATAAGCACTCGCGCCAATCAGTAACTTCCACCCTTGCATAACAAATAACTATTATCTACTTTGAGAAAGGCCATGAATCTGAATCCATACATTCATTTACATACACTTCGTAGGCTACTTTTCTAAACACGTTGGTACGTTATTTTTTTAGAATATATGAAATATAGTTCGGTTTCCTCATAAATGTGAACGAAGCTCAACTCCGAAACGCACTAGATCCGATTTCCGCCAACCGTAGTTTCGTAGTTTTACTTATTAGGATCATTGTACCTAGTGCGTAACCGCTCTAACACGGAACCCAACACTTCTCGCGGCCCGACACGCACTTGACCGGTTTTTAATAAAGGTATGTCACGGGGTCGACCAATAGCTCAGTAATCGTTCACAAACGATGTCAAAACCCTGCAATTTTTCAGTGCACAATTTGACTCATTTGACTCCAGCGCAGCGGGGCTACTACGAAATTCGAAAATCGAAGTTCGTATCGTACCGTCCCTCTCACTCTCGTATTAAATAATGTTAGCGTCAGCGGGACGGCAAGATACGAAGTTTGAATTTTGCATTTCGTAGTATAGGGCCAGTAATCGTCCACAAACGGCGATGTCAAAACCTGCAATTTTTCAGTGCACGATTTGACTCCCACGCAGCAACTGGCCAAGCGCAAAGGGTGTCGCCACGCGCTTGCGCACTCGGTGATTATACCATGTCGTTATTCCATGGTCTAAAATTTGATAAAAAGTAAAGACGGAATTCTGCTATACTCTTGCTTATGGAGCTGAGCCTAACAAAATGTCTAACAGTAGCATGGTGAATGGTTGTGTTGTTCTGGAGATAAGCTGGTTGTTTGAAACGCGTCGTCAGTGAAGTGTGGTGGTGGTGATGGATGGGATTGTGTGATTTGTGTGTTTTTACAGTGTGTAGGTGGAGGAACTGCGTGAACACACATTTCTTGCAGCTCCGCTTAGCTGTTTGCACCAGATATGTGCTGTGCGAGGATCGGTAAATGAACCGTTTCTATTGGTTCATGAAAAACACGTTCCTCGCAACACAGCCTCGCACATCTTTAGTGGAAATGCAGCCTAAATCGAGTGGCACTCAGAGTCGAGCAAAGAAAAAAATTGCTTATCGAAGTTTCTAAGTAGATTCATATGCTTATACAGTTGTATTTATATACAACTCCCATATAAAATGAAATAAATCCAGAGATGACTCACGCCTTAAATCGAGTTTAGCTCTACATGTTTCGGACTAATTCGTAGCCGACGCGACGCGATTTATTTCATTAAATATGAGTGAGTTTCACAGTTGTTTTATTTACAACTCCCGTACTTTCTTCCTTCGTACTTCACTCCCCAGGCCAATAACAATCTGCCTGGAAAGAGCATCTCATATGGCCATCAACATAATTATTAGGTACCTAGTTCTATACCTAGGCCATACAAACTTTAATCCCCACGATACCATAGGCACCTCGTTTTTGCCATACAAAGTCGTGCAGACTTTGCCATTGTACCTATTGCCCGCTCTGATTCTTTCACTTTCGTTTTTTTTTCGCGACATCAGCCATTATTGTATCGGGCACGAGGTTATGCAACCACTTTGACGTTTTGATATAATTTTTACAGCTTGGTTCTTATTTTGTGTAACAATCACAATAACTATAGCGCTAATAAATTTCTTTATCCTTTTGCTCGCCGTAATACCTTGAGTTAAAGTGTAGTTTAACATTACAGGGTTTTGACGACGGCAAAAGTAAGTTGGTGTGAAGTTTTGGTCGTGACTGCAGAAGCGACTGGGACGTTACGCAAGCTGAAATTATAATTATCTTTGAAAGTGCGAAATTAGCTGTTTTAGGACTTGTTCTGCGGTGAGGTGAAATAGGTCGGGATGATGTTTGTCTATCCATGTACGTTATTTGGAAATTGTTTCTTATCCTTAGTTATTATCTTATAAACGTGTGATTGGAAATGTTGATTACTGGTAGAAAAATATAACTAGATAATAAGTTATACAGGGTTATACGCACGAGGAATCCAAATAACATTGCCAGCGTGCCCATGTTTAGAAAACAAAATTTCGTAGGCATAAATTAAGCAGGATTCGGCTTAGTATTCGAGTAATTCATAATTTAAAAAAAAAACAGTAGTTAGTTATAAATCATCTGTATGATAGCGACGTTGCAAGACCGACACAATGTATGCAGTATGCAGTCAACGATATAGGTACCAACATAAAAAAGATGAAAAAAATAGTGTTGTTATTTCAAAGTTTTTTTTTAATTATAAAACGGGCAACATACGTCACATTAGCTCATAGGGCAAAAAATTAAATAACAAGAAAAAAAATGTAACCTACATCTCACAATTCACGATAACTAATTTCAAAGTTCAATATCTCAAAATCAGCTGATCTGATTTTTAAGCCGTAAAAACGATCGTGATTACAAATGCGTTACACACTAAAGGCTCATTTTGAATTCTAAAATTTCTTCTACACACTTGTTATCCTCATAAATTAGGCGTTTTCAACATATTCGCTGTAGAAAAACAGTGTCGACGGTCCCATCTTGAGAATTTCAGTAGCACATCACTACCGCACACTCCTTTATCTCTGTTTAAGTATATTTAAAAAGCAAAATCATTATAATTTGGCTAATGGCGCAAGTGCATTAGGCAAAACGATTGACATAAGGCTGCAGTCCTACTTACTGCCAGGTAAATAAAAAGAGAGCAGCGATTTCCACCGATCAGGTAGTTTTAGTTTTTGGGGTTCTTTAGCGAAAATGGTAAAAACGGAACCCTTATAGTTTCACCATGTCTGTCTGTCTGTCTGTCCGTCCGTCCGCAGCTTAGCTTAGAGGTTATCAGTGCTAGAAAGCTGTATTTTTGCACGGATATATCATGTAGCAATAATGCCGACAATGTCGTAAAATAAAATGTATATAGGTACGAATAAAAGGGTGCACATAGAAGTAGTGGGGGTGATTTTTTTTTCTCGTCTAACCTTATGGTGTGAGGTATCGTTGGATAGATCTTTAAAAATCATCACGAAGAGGTACAGACTATTTTTCGATACAGTGTCTCATTTGCGTATAAAATCAACTTTAAAGTGCAAATTTTAGTTAAAATCGAGCATCGCCTTCCCCCCTCTAACCCTTTGACCGCCACGGTCGGTAAAACGCGACAGCTGAAAATCGTGCCATACCTAGGTGCCATGTCGGCATTACGTGGCGCCTATGGAGCGATTTTTCGAATTTTTTTTTTGTCTTCTGTGGCCGACCGTGGCGTTCAAAAGGCTAAGAGCTACACTGTTGGTTGCTGGCCCTCAAATGTAGTAAAAGGTAGGTAATTTTGTATGTAGAGCAGTGGCGAAGCGCCCATGCATAGAACCCCATGCCCACCGGCTTTCCGAATCCTTATATTTACAAAGTAGAACAACAAGACATACAGAATTTAGGTATGAAAGATGTAAGCGATCTTTGCTTACCATGGAAATATCTGACGCCACGCCACTGATGTAGACTGGGCCAAATTTTGTGCCGAATTATATCAAATTTACAAGGAAAACTTGATTTTATGCAATTCTATTGGTCGATTGTTATCTCGCTCATCGCTCCGCTGCCTCGCTCGTCCCGTGAGCGTGTTTGGCAGAAAACGAATAACGCTGAAACTCCCCAAATCCGAAACTGAAATCGAATGGCCACTACCTACTTGCCCTATTACTACGAAGTGAAAAATTCGATCTTCGTATCTTGCCGTCTCGCTGACGCTAATATTATTGTATACGAGAGAGAGAGAGGGCGGTACGATACGAGCTTCGATTTTCGTATTTCACAGTAGCCCCCTTTCTCGTCTCGAGTCCGTAGGAGCTATTAAAATCATGAAGAGACGATTATGTCAACAATGACGTAACAAAAGTGAAACCTACTGAAAGGTCAAACGGAGCACATGACTACTTAGGTAGATACCTATTGATAAAGATTCAATTCAAGCTCCAAGCGTTTATACTTTCAATTTTAACACTCAGTTACAATTACACAGTCTGAAGTTAGACGTATTTTTTCTTCTAGTGATCCACAACAGACGATTTTATAAAAAAAAATGTATGCTTTGTTCACGAACTGGTACAAGGTTTTGAAATTCCAGAAATCGAAGTTTCATTTCAATTGTAGTAGGTAATAATATATAATTATTAAGTAGAAAAAGTCATTTTGTTGAACAACCTTGCAATTCAATTATAGCGTTTGCTAGAAAGCACGATGTAGCCGGACACATTTTCTAATTAATCATATCTACGCTGTAAAATATCCTATTGGTTATTTCTCCTTCGCAGTCGGGTAAAAAAATCTTCAATAAAGCCGAACATAGGGCCAACCTAGTAGCTCGATATATACCTATTACGTAGGATCTTCATAAGATAGCACTTTAAAAATGTATTTTGTTGCGTTTTGTTTTCGTATGTCATGCTTAGTAATTTTACAGTCTTCATTTTACCAACAGACCATTTAACCACCGCTCCCCTTCCCCAAACCATGCCAAAATTAACGGAAAACCTCCGGCCAATGATTTTCCAGATTTTCCAAGCTAATGCAAGGGGAGGGGGGGACATATATGTGTAACAAAAACTAGCACTTTCAACGTTAATACGAGTATTTCGCAAACAAATTGAATAATGGTCTAGAAGCTACAATGTGTTGACAGATGTGTCTAACGATTCCTTCAACCCCACACTGTGGTTTTAAACGAGAAAAACATCGCAGTTTACAAGTGGAAAGATACCCTAAAAATATTAGCAGTTCAGCGGTCAGCCTATTTACATCCCACTGCTGGGGACATGCCTCCTCTCAGAATGAGATGGCTTGGGCTGAGGTTCCCACCCGGGCCGGGCCCAGTGCCGACTCAGTAGCAGTACCCAGCGAAGCTAGTTAGTGAACAGGCCCTACCTATACGTACTTACTATGAAGTTAATGCGGGAGTGAGAAGGACGGTAGAGGTACGATTTGAACTTCGATTTTCGAATTTTGGTACTAGCCCCCTGATACAATTGCTTTGCTCACCCGAAGCAAACTACGCAAAGTAACGCCTGATTCATAAAACTATTTAAAGCTAGGTCTGTATGAGTAAATAAACTACCGTCTCCTCATTCAATGTACACAAATCGGCGTGACTACTCCGACCAGGAAGTGGTCGTTAGCTTTGTCCGATCTAGACTAGTGAAAGTCTCTGGCTAACTCAAAGTAAGTTGGGTAAGTAGAGTAAGTCTAGTTTAGGATAAAATCAACGACAGTGCAACGTATAGGGAATTTGGCAAAATATATGGATTCCAATTAGATATCTATGGGATAGATTTATCATGGGGTTGAAATTAACGCAGCTTCTTTAAACAGTAGTTTTTGCCTTCAAATTTAATTATTGGTCTACTAAATTAATAAATCAGCGACTAATTTTAAGCGCCTAATAAATACTTTTCAAGCGACCGTATATTGTGTAATCCAAGCTACGTTTTAATGAATCAGCGTAACGATTATTATAGCAAACTAAATTTGTAATATGTCTACAAATGTTAAGCTTCTAATAAGTGTCTCTATTGTATCTATTAAACAATTTTAACAGACTCTAATTTAATATTATCACCTCTATTTTTATAAGGCTAAGGCGGGGCTTCTATTTTCTGCTTTGAGGTCCAAAAGGCAAAGGACGAACATATCATTTTTATATAAACATCGAGGATAATGATCGAAAAGTATAAACACATGGCTACAATGCAACAGCAAAAATCATTTGCGAAGCAATATTATCTGGGTTGCTATAAAAAAAAAACCTAAGATCGAATGCGGGCGAAAGGCGGGAGCGAAGCGGAGCGACGCCCTTGAGTCCACTCTACACTCTTAGGAGAGTATCTACCTTATTTGCCTTTTCTTTTGATACCAAAATCGTAAAATTCTTAGTATTGGACTTATCGGAGTTCAAGGTTAAGCAACTTTTGCAGGTGGTAGGACCTAGTGCAAGGTCCGCCCGGATTCCTACCACCATCTTGCTCGCTAATCCTGCCGTGAAACAGCAGTGCTTGCATTGTTGTGTTTCGGCGTGGAGAGTAAGACAGCCGGTGAAATTACTGGCACATGAGGTATCCCGTCTTAGGCCTCTAGGTTGGCAACGCATCTGCAATACCCCTAGTGTTGCAGATGTTTATGGGCGGTGGTGATCTCTTACCATTAGGAGACCCACTTGCTCGTTTGCCATCCAGATGAATAAAAAAAAAACTCAAATATACTTTACACCACAAATCAGTACAGTGAGTAAACAAAGATAAAGACAAAAAGCATGGTATATACAATAGGCAGTCTTATAGCTTTTAAGCTATCTCGTCTAGACAACAGTTTAGGAACAGAAACAGAAATATGCTAAAGTAAACTAATACAAAAATGCTAAAGTAGCCCATGGGCATAGGTGTGCATTGGGTTAATTCCAGAGTAGGCAGTGATCAGTACAGTCATTTATATGCTCAAACATAGTACAAAGAAGATGGTTTACATACAATTTATAGTGCAACATGTTATCTCAGAAAGACATGCAAAACATTTGAAAGTTGTGTGTATCATGTATCCACAGATATAGATTACACTAGATTAGGCAAATGCATCTACTTCGCGTGTCCGAACCTCGACCAAACGTCGGGGTTGGCCCCATACAAAGACTGACCTCTAACTGACTAATCATGACTGACTAGTGACTGACTCGAGCCCCACGGCGCGGGCGGGCGGCGCATTTCAATAGATTTTGCGCGGACATCGAGGAATTTACATCGCTAATTCGCTCTTGAGACGTCACAGTAGATATAAAAAAGTGACAGGGTTGGTTTTCATACAGATTGAGGTGTTTGCGTTATCTAGTGTAATCTATATCTGTGCATGTATCACTTGCATTTATAACAGTAACTATCTATATTCTAATCTAAATTATGAGTGTCATTTAAATACTCTTGAATTGAACAGTAAGCTTTTAATACTAAGTATCAAGGCAAGGCAGCTGGTAGTTTGCGCCGCGCCGTAGCAGCATACCAACCACCCCCTATGCTAGGGTAGGAAGCACAAGGTGCTGCCTAACATGCTACCAATGCACACCACAGGCCATGTACAGTCAAGGAAATTAAATCATGTCCCAGGGTGGAACCTTTGTGCTACTAATGTCATATTGACATTCCATACTTCTGCTATAGAAATCATGGTGAAATTGATTATGAAAAGGTTCCACCCTGGTATGTAATTTAATTTCTACATATAAGGTTTCAGTGATCATATATTGGTGTGCATCGGATCGATTTCAGTGTTGACAGTTGGTATTTTTAACGCCACAGCAGTGCTGTACTAGCCCTGCTTGCCCTGGTGTCTACTCAATGCATGCCATAGCATATATGCAATTCTTTTATTGGCATGACAGTGTGTGCAATATAAATAGCTTGTTATTTCACAGGCAGCAGTGCCTGCAGTATCATATTAATAAAGCCTTTTTCAACAGATAGATCATTGTAGCATCTAATCGATGCTTGTAGGTCATCTCTGCATGGAGGTGACTTGTTCGCTGATCTCTGCCAGGACCTGAGCTGACTTGTGGATGTGCTCGAACTGATAGCCCATGTGGACGCTGATGAGGTGCATCTTCTTCAGGTTCTCTTCTGCTCCTTCCATGAGGTTTTCTGTCGCTACAAACTCCCTGGCAGCCTTACCCAGGAGCTGTAACACAAAACGGGATTTTTTAAATATTTATGTATGAAGTTTCTAATCTGCACTGGGCCTGCGAAGGAACTATGGCCCAAGCCCTCTTGTTCTGAGAGGAGGCCTGTATGCAGCTGTGGGACAATATATAGGATGGGATGCTGATGAAGTTTTTTTTTGAAGTTTTGATTTCAAAATAATGTTTGAAAATGGTAAAAGCAGTGGCAACACTTCAAAATCATCATCAGCCGAAAGACATCCACTGCTAAACAAAAGCCCTCTGTTAGGTTTGTGAGAAAGTAAAATTAGCTTTCCAACCTAAGTATTTGAAATGTTAAAGGCAGGCAGGCAAGACAAACATCATCTTCATTGGCATATTGCAGTCCACTGCTAAATGTAAGCCTTGCCCAATGCCCAAGGCAAGCCATAAAGCAGACATTGGTTTTTAGCGTCCAGTCACTGCTACCCGCCCTGTGCAGTTTGTCACTCCATCTACCATGTTGAACAATTATATTTTAATTTTGGTATGCCCTTATATTTTGGAACAAGATAGAAAACCAAACAGAAAGCTCAACGTTGTACCTCATTGGACCTCGATCCTCGCTGTATTTGTCGAGCTAACGACGAAATGTTGTTCATATTCACTTGAACCCGCTCCGCTAGACGTTGCTTTGATTCAGCGAACAAGGACCGAGCGCTGCTGGATGATGCTGAAGTCATCTTTATTTATACTACGATACGAAAATTCATCAAATTCATCAAAACAGCGAACGAGCGAACCAAATCAGCAGGGCTACTACGAAACTCGAAACTCGAAGTTCGTGTCGTGCGGTCCTTCTGACACATACTATTTAATACGAGAGCGAGAGGGACAGTACGATACGAACTTCGAGTTTCGAGTTTCGTAGTAGCACTGCGGATTGATAAGACTGATTGATTGAAGCACGTTCGAAATCAAAAGATAATAAGTATTTAATATTTATAAAAAAAACTCCAATTCCTTTTAATATTGCCAGTTAGGATTAGTTGTAAAACAAAAGGTAAAAAAAAATTAGCGACAAAGAATATTCAGAGCACTTTAATTAATCAAATTTGGTTTTTTAGTAAATTCAATAGGCCGTAAATGTGCAAGACCTGCAAGACAGTAAAAAAAAAATACACAGCTGTACTCACTTTCAGAACGTAACGTCAAACGCTTGTCAAAGAATTTCGTTCAGGAAAAAACAAAGAGAAGAGAATCAACAAAAACTAATTTAAATTTCATTATGGGTAGAATTATAGATAATCATCTCTAAATCAAGCTAGAAAAATATTTTTTGCTGTTTTCTTGTATTAAATATTAAGTAAAATATTACAACTCACAAACAGCTGATTAAATATTTTCCTGGTTTTTCTTTAGTAAAGCAACACCGACTGTCTTTTCGCTCGTCACGAAAAGGGTTCGTGTTATAGAAAATTTCTGTAATCTAATTCAATTATTGTCGTATATTCCGAAATGTATCCTTATAACTCTCAACATTCTTTAATTCCAAGTCCTGTACCTAAAAAAGTAGTGCTAAAAACTCCCTTCGCTTAAAACATGTCCTTTATTTACAATCCTTCAGTGTACCAATAAACTTCAAATTTACGTGTTTTTGTTGAAGTTGAGAAATTAAAATGGATAAAGGCGTGACGTGTGAACATCTAAATAAGCTTGCCGAGTTTCTCGGGAAGGATTTGTGGCAATCGAAGGACGTGAGTATTTTTTGTTATGTTCGACTTAACCTCTAAGATAAGTACGAGTTTACTTAATAGGCAATTATGGCATTTCTTTCTTCGTTTATCATTGTGTAACGTTACGGTAGCGGCACTGGAGTGGCGTGTGTCCCACTGAGGGCTGGTTAACAACCGCCTTATCCTGATCTATGTGTTACACACAACCCATGATTGCCTTGTAGCTAGACCATTTATGTTTGTTTACTTTTGCACTTCCTTGTAACACAACAAAAGACTTGCGGAGCTTAAGACTAGGTTTTTGTTTCTTGTTTTTTTTTAAATAAAGTATTTTTACTGTTAATAATCTTATTACCTCTTAACACCCAATGTTAAACATATAAGTTTAAAACTCTTTTTATTTTCATTATATTTCAAACCAAGCCTGAATTGAGCAGGATTATAGTTTATTTAAAATTAAAGTATTTTTATACCTACAATAATTGTTGTTTTCAAAACATACATAATTCCTGTACAATGCTTTGGAACATTTTTACTTACCTACTTCCAATTGTAAATGTCATATAATTTCTTAGCTTTGTAATGTAAATTAATAAGGTATTAGTTCAAACATAAGAGGTGCATGAAATTTTGTGGCATGTAAATATAATAAGTGTCAGGATTAATATAATGAATACCCATATTATTTAATTGTCAATTGCACCAGATAAGGGAGGCCATAGCACCTGTGGATGTAACATCGAGCTCAGAGGCTGTATTGTCTAACAAACTAATGTACATTAACTGTCTCTTTCTATCGTCAACTTATACCTGTGTAACACAAAGAAGTGGTGGAAACAATTCCAAGTGTGTTAAAAAATAAGGCCTCTGGTATAGCAACTGTTCTCAGAGACTAATTAGTAGAGATGGGCCAAACATGGGTTTCACCGAATACGAATATTCGGCCGAATGTTCGGTAAAACTTTTACCAAACCGAATATTCGGCATAATTGATTCCTTTACGTAAACAATACAAGTCTGAACTTCTTTACGCAAAGCGCGCGGATGGCAGCCTAACCCTCTCGCCCGCTACCCCCGCTGTACTCGATGTTGTTATTGCATCATCTAGTAAAGAGTAAAACTTCAACACATGCATTTATTTTGGGAATTTCTTATTTCAAAAGTATATTTTAATGAGCTTCTTTTAACATATCATAAAGCCTCGCTGTACCTCATAAAAATAACACATTTAACACCAACTCATACATGGCAGAATATTTGGTAAACCTGCCAAATATGCGGAATACCTCGGCCCATCCTTACTAATTAGTAACAAATTCTTAGAAATCCCATTCAGAAACTGTGACCGGAGTCAGAGCTGCCAAAGAAACAAAGAGCATTCTTATGTTACCTAGCTACTTAGGTCAGCATGTATGTTTGGGAGTTAAATTTATGTTTCATTCAGTTGCGAAGTGATATTCTGTGTAGCAACTTATGTTTTTTGTATGGTGACAGGAAACCCTTTACATTCTTTTTTTGCAAGTCAGTCTTCACTTGCTCTATTGTTTAGCATATTAACAGCAGAAATTAAATATTGGAATTATATTTTTTCAGAGCCTGACATGCTTCGACTGCGGTTGTCCAGGTCCTAATCTCTGGATCTGCCTACAGGCCGACTGCCACCATGTAGGCTGCTCAGAAGTCCGGAATGACCATAGCACTTTACACCAAAAGGTATTCTTTTTCATCTTAGAAAAGTTGCTACACTATAAACCAGAGGTTCCCAAAGTGGTTCAGTTGGATCCCCAAGGGTCCAAAGGAGCCGAGACGGCTGTCCATGTTGGCGTGAAAAAAAAAGATACTTTGGGAATATAGTAGAAATGTAGCTGCAGAGGATCTACTGAAAACAGTCAAAGCAAAAGTTTTACATCTTTGAAAGTGGTCTATGAGAAAAAAGTTTGGGAACCTCTGCTCGAGAGAGAGACTTAGTGTGATGGTTTCTTCTTGCCTTCCATACCGCAGTGCTAAAATCCATAGTCAGCAATATAGACCATAAACATTCCTTTAGCCCCTGGATATATGTGTTGCCATCTTTGTTTATTTTCTTTGAAATGACGGAGACAGCATCACATTTATCTGTCAAATAAAATTAATCAATGGGTGGTGAAACAGCCCCTTAGTCTCCTTTTACATACCCCATGGGAAAAGATGGGTATACGGCATATTTTAAAACTGAGCATGATGTGGTTGGCAAATACATAATCCGGAAAAAAAAATTAGAGAATTCCCATGAGATTATTTGCCAAATCCTGAAATTTAAATTAAAATGCAAGATGTAATGATTGACGAGAGTGAAGCTGCGTGCAAATGCTGGTGTTATAGTTCAATATGTTGGCATTATGATATTATTTATAGTATAACATTTATACTGACATAACAATGTAATCTAGTGGCCTTATTGTCTAAGGCATTCGGAATCACAATCGTTTACACCACTTCTTTCTCTCACACAGTATAGGATATGGAAAGAACGAGATGGTGAATGCGATGGCGGGTGCTCGGGCGTCGAAAATAGTGCCTCAGTTTATCAGTATTTACCTTAAATTTCCTGTACACAGAGCACAAAGAAATCCTTATTCCCACTCGTCAACAAAATAATGACTCATTAGTAGCATTCAAGTAAATGCGTAATATCTCTAAAAATACTTGAACCTCAAGTGCAATGTTTTGGCGCAAAACACACACACACACACACACATTACATTATTGTGTTTATGCATTTATTTGTATGATTCAGTATTTGTATCAAGGTCATTGCCCTGTTGAATGATTCAATTGGTCATTACTAGCCTATTTGTGACCTGAGCTTTTACGATCTGTGTATGGATAAATGACCCGAAGGGTTCATGCCACAAACATAGAGACAGAGAGGCATAAACTGAAGCAGACAGAAAGACACATTCATTGTAAATGACACAATGAATGTATCTTTCTGTCAAACGGTTTAAGAACTTTAGGATGAGGGTAGAAAATCTAATCACTACTTTGATAATTTTATATAGGGTTAAATTTCCGAAACCTAAAGCCCATCACACACAAACGACGGGTGCGGGTCGAGCGCGGGCCCGCGACTGGCGTATTTACGTGGCGGTTTAAGTACAGACGCCATCACACCGACGGCGGGCGCGGGTCGGGTCGTGCGACCCGCACCGCCATGCAGAGGCGTCCTTACCTATAGTGCAGGGTGTGCGTTGCACACGGGCGCAGCGGTGTAAGGGGCGCCGGACGCGGCACTTTGTACCTATTCCTTTTTGACCGCGCGCTTCCTAGATGGTGCTAAAATAATAATTGCACACGGGCGCTACATGGGCTAAAGACGCCGCTGCCGCCATGTAAATACGCCTGTCGCTGGCCCGCGCACGACCCGCGCCCGTCGTCTGTGTGTGTTGGGCTTAGCGGTTCACGCGAGCGAAGTTACTTACACCCCCCAAACTAGGTATTTACCTATTGACTTTGTGTAAGTGACGAGTTAGGGAACTAGCCTGTTTTTTTATTCTTCCACGTACCTACGTAAGTTGGTATTTCGTACGACTGCAATGTTCTAAAAATATTCACGTAGGTACCATACCACGTCATAAGCAAATACCACATTGCATAGATAAAAGCATTTAAACTTTGAACTGGCATTCCATTATAGTTCATGTTTGTTTTGTACACTTCCTGTCAACTTATATAATTGTCTTATGCATACTTGCGTATTACTCATCTTTCCTTGATAGTTATGTTCGACAAATAGCGCGATTGAAAACCGATTTGAAATTGTAGTCACTTTCGAATACTTATTTAACTAGTTTCGCCCGCGACTTCGGCTGCTTCCTGCGGGATCTTTGCAGTTTCTCGGGATAAAAAGTAGCCTGTATTAATTTGAGATACTCGTAGTGTAGCTTTCTATTCGTGGTTTTTATTTAAATCGGCCCAGTAAAGGTGGTAGGACCTTGTGCAAGGTCCGCCCGGATTGCTACCACCATCTTGCTCGCTAATCCTGCCGTGAAGCAACAGTGCTTGCACTGTTGTGTTTCGGCGTGGAGAGTAAGACAGCCGGTGAAATTACTGGCACTTGAGGCATCATCTTAGGCCTCTAGGTTGGCAACGCGTGTTGCAGGTGTCTATGGGCGGTGGTGATCTCTTACCATCAGGAGACCCACTTGCTCGTTTGCCATCCAGTTGAATAAAAAAAAACCTCTTCATTATAGGTTATTATTAGTATAGATTCACAACTCGCACCTATAATACAACATTGACATACCTAAATGCAAATTTTCACCTTTTCGAGATAAATTCGAAAAACTACTATTTTTAGCGATTTTTGACCGTTCTCTATGATTAAGTTAGTAATTTGTGGAAAAAAATCAGAGACTTTAGGGAGTTGCGGTGACAAATTAAAACGGTTGTTGTAGATTGTTAGTCTAACATCTGGTAGCATGGTGTACGGTTGTGTTGCTTGCTCTGCAGATGAGCTCTGGTTGAGTTCGAAACGCGTCAGTGTAGTGTGGGGGTGGTGATAGATGGGTTTGTGTGATTTGTGTGTGTTCTTACAGTGTGGAGGTGGAAGAACTGCATGAACGCGCATATTTTGCATAAGCTTAGCTATCATAATTAAGGTCGCGGGTGAGCAAAGAAATTCTTTTATTTCATTGAAAAAATACAATTATGCCATTATTGTTTTAGAGGTGCGAACTGGTTCTCATCTTAAAAAAAAAGATTTAAAAAATACTCTTATCTTTACTCCAAAAAATAGATTCCGTTTTAATAAAAATATTAGATTCGTTGATCAAGCGTATCGTTAATAAAAACAGTATGTGTAATATGTGTATCCGGTCGTCCAAACTATGTTCAACTTTTTTTTTAGCCCATTATAGTGGAACTACTGCTTCAAAAGGTCTCTCCTTTTTTTATTTATTTTTTCCACCAAAATATTTATTGCAGCGCAGCGTAGAAGCGTAGAAGCGCTTCCAACCGAAACAACTTTAGGTTTGGAGAGTCCTATGCCCAACAGTGAACGTCTTACGGCTGATAGGATGCTGACAGGGGCGTACCCACCCACTGGCCTAGAGGGGGGCAAGTCAGATTTTTTAGGTCAGATCGCCCGCGCTTGTTTTGTCATACACACTACACAAAGACCTACATGAAACACAAGCTATATGTAGTGTGTAGGGCAAACACCCGCAAGTGATCCTGCTTCATAGGTAAACGGGGCATAATATATTGTAGAACATACAATTTCCAGGGGGGGCAGCTGGCCTCCCCTGCCCCCCCCCTGCGTACGCCCATGGATGCTGATAATGATTTATGGTCAATTTTGTATTTGTACTGTTTTTGTAACAGAGCCATCCGTCACACTGCGTGCATATGAACGTGTCGACCGAGCGAGTGTGGTGCTACGCCTGCGAGAAAGAAGTGCACATCCGGGCAGCCATCGCTTATAGAAGGGTATGTATAGCCGAGTTTAGACTTGCAAGAAAAATCGTGCAAGTTGCATTACGAGTACATTGCGGCGCTCGATTGGCCAGTACAAACTCGTTGGCTTCACGGCCTCGCAAATCTCGCAATGTAATGCAACTTGCACGATTTTTCTTGCAAGTCTAAACTCGGCTTAACTTGTATATCATCACCCGATTGTAATATCCGCCAGATCATGAAATTGGCTAGTTTCCTGGGTAAAAAAATATATTATTCTCTATCAGATTATCATCAGAAAATATTGAACAACGTATTTTTATCTTTTCGTCGGTCTAATTCGTTAACCTTCTAAGTCCATTTTGACTGAGTTTACAGGACATTAAAAAAACTGCAAAGACTCTTCAATCGTTAACTAATCAAAATTTTGAAAATCCCATTGGTAGCTATGACTAAACTTGATATTTTAAAGATATAATTAACAGCATATCTTATACCAATCACAGGAAATTAATAAAAATTACTATTAGCAGGTTTTCGATCGTGTTGAAGGTTAAATTGAATACTTATAGGACTTAGCAGTTATTAGACTTTAATTGAGTATGCTGGAGAAAATATCCATATAATATTTTGCTTATTATTATTTTACGATAAAACCAATTCAGCCAGTAATAAAAATTGTATTTAGTTTTAATCAATCACTAATGATTATGAGATGTGTACTTACACCTAAGATAAGACTCTTTTTACTAAACAATCAGCAAATAATGATTAAAATATATGTTCCGCACATTAAATTATATATAGAACTGTGAGAAATAACACAATAAATTTGCTCTGTTGATAATTTTCTCAAATAAACCGAATTTGCAATAAAACATCGCATGACGCAACAGGCACGTGGCGTCGCGAATAACTGTCAGTTATTTTATTTATCGTATGGAATAAGTGTCACTGCAAAACTGTGTAAGAAATACAAATGAAAACAAAACATTAAAACTTAAATCTAGATTTCTTAAAATATTCCACGGCTTTCTCTGACAGCTTCTTGAGGTCATCTATGTGTACATCGAACTTAGTGATCGGGCATTCCAGTACCATGTGGTGGGCCGTCTGTTCTGGGTGGCCACACTCGCAAGCCGCCGACTCGCACCAGCCCCATTTCCAGCCCAGCACTGTCAGTGTGAAACTAAGACCCGAACTGGACTTAGCAGATTTTCTGTGTGGAGGCCAGAAAGCAGTTTTTCGGGCATAAGATTTGACACTTACTTTATGCTGATATAGCCGTTATTCCTTTACCAAACGGTAGAGAATGGTGTGCACTTTTTGACAAGTATGAAAAGTAATTTTCGCCCAAAAGTGGTCTTAGCAGGTTAACGAAAGAGGCCGACGTTTTGTCAATCGAACAAAAAATTACTAAGGTGACGCGTGTTAAAGTTCGAGAGTGGAGGCCAGTGACGTTACGCCGTGCTTAATAGTGATTCAGGGTGATGATATAAAAATATATATATTTATATAACTAGCAAAGCGCCCCAGCTCCGCACGGTGGAGTTTTGAGAATAGGAAGGCGACAATTGTAAAGTTTACCGCTTTTGATTTCTTTCGACGACTTAATTTTTTTTCTCCTCTATTTCTCAAAGTTGCATCCATGCGGCACCAGAACAGGTCGCTCAAAATACATACTTTTTTACAGATAAGTCCAGACTCCTCCACTATGACGGGTACGCCCGGCAGCGCTCGCATCGGGTCCGTAGGCCTTGTGGCTGATGACGACCTGGATCCTGAGGACATGGACTTTGAGGACGATGAGCGGCCCACAGGTAACACTGGGGGCTAGTACGGAAATCGAAGTTCGTATCGTACCGTCCCTCTCACTCTCGTATAAATAATATGAGCGTCAGTGGGACAGCAAGATACGAAGTTCGATTTTTGCACGTCGTAGTATAGGGCCAGAAACCTAAAATAATGGACTCTTGACGGAGTCATTGTGGTCGTCGAATGACAGAACCATTATGAACTTTCTTGGGAAAGTAATGTGGTATATACCTTCCGCCGCCTAACTTTTTTGTGTTCATTGCCACGACTAGTACCACAAAAACTATAAAGGTATAGGCACTTGTCCCACCGCCGACGATGAGCGAGAAGCGAGCAGAGCGAGTAACTAGAAACGAGTGGGCGAGCAGTGAAAAGCGAGTGTTCGAGCACGACGGGCGATTACTCGCTCCACTCGCTCGAGCCGGGCGGCCGCCAAGCTAACAGCGCTGAGCGAGTATCGCTGAGCTAGTTTTATTGCTCAGCGAGTTTTATAGCTCTTGTCGCTGCGACATAAGATGTAAGAGCGAGTTCTCGCCGGCAGTGTGAACCGCCAGCGATCAACTATTAATATATATGTCTCTTTTACTCACACAGGATCTTATATCTTTTGTTCGTTTCTTGAGCGAGAAAATAGTCGATAGCCAATCGTTTCCTCGCCGGCGGTTAGACAACTGCCTTAATTCCAATAATTGAATAGGCACTATACCGTTAAGCGATTCGAACACAACCCGGGAGTAACGTAAAGACGTCATAAAAAATGTATCTCAAAAATGCGTCAAAACTGAGTATTAAGTAATGAACTTTTAGGCAGATTTATATGGCGCGTGGTATAGTAGACGGCACGAAAGTAGACCTACAATAATATTTCTCTCTCGCTCGTTTGAGATGCAGTGTGGAGGTGAAGAAGCTGCATGAATACACATTTGTTGCATAGACATAGCTATCATAAGGTAGCGGGTGAGCAATTTAATGTTTATATTTATGAATGACTAGCTGTTGCCCGCGACTCTGTCCGCGTAGAAGTTTGAAAAATAGTTTACGTCCTATTCTCAGACCTACCGAATATACACAAAAAAAAAAGTCGGTCAAGCCTTGTCGGAAGAGCTTTGTTACAAACACTGTGACACGAAAATGTTATATATTAGATAATACACTTCATGACATTTCTATTCCCCTTGTTATTTGCTCTTTGGTCTAACTTAACCTTTTACCCAAAAATCTTCCCCAGGTCTGGTAGGCCTTCAAAACATGGGCAACACGTGCTACATGAACGCAGCCCTGCAGGCCCTCAGCAACACAGCGCCCTTCACGTCTTACTTTCTGGAATGCGCCCCCGCGGTCAGCGTGTTAGCTGGCGACAAGAAACCGGGGCTGAGTCGGTACGTTTAATGCAAATATAGGTACAGTCACCAGCACCAATATCTGACACAACAAGCGTGCATAAATATCTGATACGACTCTATTCCTAGGGCCGGAAGGACGTGTCAGATATTTTTGCACGCTCCGCTGTGGCAGATATTAATGCTGGTGACTGTACTTGGTTTCGATAGGTATTTAACTAAATGTAAACAAAAAAACGTCAATTGGTGTCTTAAATATTGAATTTCCCTCATTAAACTATCTTAACATTTACATTTATGTATTGAAATACACTAGTCTAGTTTGTATTTGAATGACATATAAGTAAAATGTTTAAAATCCTTGATTTACCAGATCTGGCAGCTTACATTTAGTTAAATACTTAAGTGCGCCACGAGAGTTGGAAGTGAATGATTACACACACATCCACCTACATGAAGAACTGATTGCATAGAAGGAGAATGAATGAAATGAATGAGGGAATGTCAAAGCCTCGCTGTCATTACATGACATGTTCTTGTGTGTGTGATCTCAACTCGCAACCTTACCACAACCTGCACTACCTGTATGAATCTTATCGCTTAACCATTATTATGAACTATTGTTTACCCGCGGCTTCGCACATGTAAATCATTACATCCAGCAGCTGAATTGAAATTTTGAGTTTTTTAAAAATTCCCGTGGGAATTCCCGAAAATTTAATCGTGGTTTTCATTGCTGTTACATTTATAACAATCATTATTGTCAAATATCATGACTCTAAGCTCTAAGTGGTTGTTTCGATATTTTATCCCTATCCCGTGGGAATATCGGAATAAAAATTAGCCTATGTTTTATTCCAGATCTCCAGCTATCTACTACCAAATTTCATCCAAATCCGTCCAGCCGTTTCAGCGTGAAGGAGTAACAAACATACTCACACACTCACTCACAAACTTTCGCATTTATAATACTAGTAGGATCACCTAAGTATACAGGTTGATTCACAAAAGCTGGCACGAATGAAATGAACGAAAATAATGTCACTTATATTGTATTTCAATCCAATTTATTAAAAGTGTAAACAAAGACGCCATTAACCCGACCACAGACATTTAGTGATGTGAAAACCTAGAACCTATTGCCAAATATTAATCTGTTCAGTAAATCGATTAGTTTATTAATTGAATAGATCAAAGTATTTTTCTCTATTTTATTATTTACAATACTTGATTTAATTCCAAAGCAAAAGCAAAGCAGTAACTTTTTTTTATTTTAAGATAAGTAAATAAAAATCGCTTATTCAATCAAGCAATAATCAATTTTTAAAATGTCAAATTTTCCACCATCTCTGCGCTAGTCTATGCTAATACAGATTATACACGTGTTTCATTCAAGAACGTAGATTTTTGAAATTAAAATTTGAAATCAAGTAACTTGAAAAAAAGTGTTTAGACATCTAGTTCAAAGACACGAATTATAGATAAATGTGTTACTGATTAGATTTTTGTAGGAAAATTTCTGATGCATGCCATTTTCATTTGTGTGAAGTGTATTCAAATAGGTAACACACAGATACTTTTATGCACTCATTCAATCCATACCTACCAGCTTTTGTGAATCAATCTGTAGTAGACGGCACGAAAGTAAAACTAAAAATTAAATCTCTTGCTCACATTTGTCTCAAACGAGCGAGATGGAAATAAGATTTTGGATTCTATTTCCGTACCGCCTTTTATCCCACTAATATTATAAATGCGAAAGTTTGTATGTATGTTTGTTACCTGTTGACGTCTAAACCGCTGAACCGATTTAGATGAAATTCGGTGTATAGATAGTTTGATTGAACTTTTTTTATAACATTTTGTATGGAAGAATATCATTGGAGGTCACATGCCGACATTTGAAACTTTGTTATGTCGTGTATGATTTAGACGAGTGCAGACACCTGTTTAGCAGTAAAGTAAGCTATCTTTTGTTTCAGAGCCTATCAAAAACTAATCAAAGAGATGTGGAGCAGAAAAACTAGGGGGTACCTCGTTCCTAACGGCATAATCTATGGCATACGAAATGTAAGTGTAATCCTATTTCACCTCATTTACCTAGAGGAAACGGTTGAAGTCAAAATGGTCGGAGGGTTGCGTGCCTCGAAAGGAAAAGGAAACTCTTGTAGGCTCTCATCGTTGTTTGTAAGTCTGTTAAGAATTATTCTCAGGAACGCATGGCGCATGGAAGCATCAAGTTGAAATTTGAAATGGTCTCTTGCAGCCGTACCTTATAAAAATAAGACACGAAGTTCATAAAATCAAGAGAGAAACAATCTTTTGAAAATTTATCTTCTGTTTATCTGTTTAAAAAAATATACCTCGTTGAGTTTTTTGCGGATTCTTCTCGGCAGAGGTTTTTCCGAACCGGTGGTAGATTTTTTTTGACATTAGGTAAGTGCTTGTTATAGCCTAAATTGAATAAAGATATTTTGACTTGACTTGACTTGATATTTATGTAACCTAATAAGGGGTCTTCTATAAATTGCGTCACACATTTAGGGGTGAGAGGGGTCAGGCGGTTTGTGACGCTAGAACATAATAATTGCGATTTTCATAACAATACATGTGACAGGGTGGTGTTCGGGTAAAAATTATCAGAATTGGGGTGACGCAATTTTAATTTATGGATGGTCCCAGCCCAGGGTACTTTCTGTTGACATAGAACTATGAGATTTTGCAAAAAGTAAAGCTAGTAAAGAAAAAATCCTAAAATATGCGATTCTGTTACAAACTTTTGCTTGTTTTTAAATTGCTGCACAACCTTCAGTGCACGAGTAACTTGGTTGGTTATTTTTAACAAATTTTGCTTTTGATGAACAGGTGCACCCGATGTTTCGAGGGTACCAGCAACACGATACGCAGGAGTTCTTACGATGCTTCATGGATCAGCTGCACGAGGAACTTAAGGAGCCGGTAAATCACAAGACATTTACAAATTTTATAATGAAATATCACTGCATCGCTTAGAACGCCTGCATGCCAAACGCCTTATTATAAAGACCCGCTGGAGACCTTCCTACACTTACACGTATTGTCGGACAAGACATGGAGGACACGTACACACAGAAGGCATGAAATCAGTAGGTACAGTCGAGTTCGTAAACTTCTGAGCAAAATTTTGCTCAAAAATATGTGATCACGACTCTATTGTTAACGGCGTAGAAGCGTGTTCAGATATTTGGATCCAATTTTTGTTCAGAAGTTTACGAACTCGACTGTACAATCAAACTAGTTTGATACTGACGACATCAATATCTACAGCCAATTCGTAAAAAAATTGACCAGAAAAATAAGGCGGTTGAAACGCTCGAATAATCGCCCTATTTTCTAACGACCGGGCGCCCGCAATCGCATTCATCTCTTTCTACCCTCATCCTACACCGTGCGGCAGAAGGAAATGGTGAAAACTATTCTAACGAGACGGCGAGACGAGAATTGAAATTTGTATGCATTCTCGTTCGCTTTCAAGTCTCGTCTCGCCTCGCCGGTTTAAAAGCACCTCAGGGGTGGTTCACCACACATTGATTAATTTTCTTTGACGGATAAATGTGATGCCGTCTCCGTCTATTCGAACAAAACAAACAGACTGCATCAATAATTGCGATATGTCTTTATGCAAATAAATGATTTATGATCACATTTGTTCGTCAGATAATTTTTAATCAATGGATGGTGAAACAGGGGGTAAGTGTGTTGAACAATAATGTCTGTTCCAGATATGGGACAGTATGCCGGAGGACAAGCTCGGGGCCGACGCGGATGGTGACCACCAGGAGAATAGGACTGTGCATGTGAGACGCCGCGCGGCATCCTCTGGAGGTACAGTACAACCAGAATGTTAATGGCGCTCGGGACTCGTCGGTTTTCTTCGTTTTTCTGAAGATACAAATGAGAATCTTTTGTTTCGAGTTCCGAAAAACATTGGCAAACTAGTTTAAGAGTCCCCTGTACGCTCGCGTCCCCATACAAACGTAGTTTCGTTCTAATTTTCAAGCAGCATTACGGATCAAAACGCAACTTTGCAACTATAATGGGAGCAGCCATTACGATGCTTATAATTAAGTTTGGTTGAAATAAAATGTAACGGAAAAAAAAACGAATTTCCATTTCTCGTACAAAACTTGAAATTAATGTGATTTTATTCTGTTACATTGAATGAGAGCATTATAGCATCTATTTTGATGTCTATGATGATTAGTTTTCGTTCATATTGAGACTATCAAAGTGTTATTTTGTTTCGGTGTATTGTTAACTCTGGAACTCTGAAACTCTGGAATGAACTATCGCCTGCGGTATTCCCGGACCGATATGACCTTCAAGTTTTCAAGAAAAGAGCGTACTCCTAGCTTAAAGGCCGGCAACGCACTTGTGACTCTTCTGGCGTTGCAGGTGTCCATGGGCGACGGTAATCGCTTACCATCAGGCGATCCGCCTGCTCGTTTGCCCCCTATACCATAAAAAAAAAAAAAAAACTGCTTTTGTATTAAAATGCGATCAGCGGCGAGCGTACTGGCGACTCTTTAAGTGCTATAGTCAATAAGGATTATGATACCGCCAGTCAAATGATATACTTTTTTGACTTGTCAGAACACGTTTGCCGCACAGATTTTGTATGGCAATAGCTAGTTATGACGTCACTTTTTGCCAACTCAATCGACTATTCTATTCAAAGTCTACCTATCAAAGAATTAAAGACAAGTCTTACTGTAAGTACTTTGTTTTTTAACCCCTAACGCAAAAAGAGGAGTGTTATAAGACTTATAAGTTTGACGCCAATATGTATCCGTCTGTGACATCGTAGCTCTCAAACGGATGGACCTTTCTTATGAATCTCACGTTTGTTTGCAGCGAGCGACGCGCCATTCTTCGCTAGAATGAGACGGAAATCTCCAGCGGCCTCCTCTTACAGCGAATCTAGAACGGACGGGTACCTCAGGTAACTACTTTGTATGTTCTCTATCGTTTGCCCGAATTTCAAATACCATAATGTATCGTTTTCCATAATTTTAATTTGTCATAATGCTATTTATTTCTGAAACAGTATTTTCTTCTTTCTTACCTATTGCATTCTATCAGATAACATTTTCAAACATCTTGAAAACAGCATGTTTGTATATTTATATTTTACGGCAAATAAAATTAAGGCAAGTGAAATGATTTGCTTTGTATGATATCAATGACTTCGACGTCCGAATAGCTGAGTGGTTAGAATACTTGACTGCAAAACTTAGGGTCCTGTGCTACTGGCGTGTGACGTCACACGTTAGTATTTCTTTCTCTGTCTAATCTCGAGCATAAAATCTTTATAAATCCGTTATATGTATTTGGATCAATCAACTTATTAGTGTATTTTATTCTGTCCCGTAATTTAAGAGACATTAGTAGGTAATACACATTAAGATTGTTTTTTTGGAATCTTTTTGTATTTTTTATTTCAATTCCAAATTTTTACTTTTACGGTCATCCCGTAAAACCTAAATTGAAAATACAAACTGAAATAAAGATGCACAGAAAAAACAGAAAAATAAGACCATCACTGGGAATCGAACCCAGGTCCTCGGTAATCCGTACCGCGTGCTATACCGCTACACCACTGATGGTCAACGGTACCGACACGAATTTCCCCTATGCACCTCATATCTCAGCTTGTTTGTTAATACACATTCTTAGAATTTTTTTTGCATTGTATAATATGCTTAGGAGATGAGCCATGAAGTAAATGTCTTGAAACTGTTACAACTCCTAACTTTTAATGGATTTGTACCCCATAAAATCATATTTTTAATAAGTAACTCCGGAGATGTTACCATATGGCAACAAGCTACTATGAGAAGTTGATTAACTCTTAGGGGCTGTTTCACCGTCCATTGATTAATTTTATTTGACGGATAAATGTGATGCCGTCTCCGTCTATTCGGACAAAACAAACAGAGACGGAATCACATTTATCCGTCAAATAAAATTAATCAATGGATGGTGCCCGTTTCACGCGATGGGTTAATGTTCGATATATTTTTATATATTGTTTTGTAACAGGGTGCACCAAACAGAAGGCGTCAGCAAACACCGCCGCTCGGCGAGTTTCGCCGGCACGCAGCATACGACATACAACGTACAAACATACCACCATAACCGTTAGTATTTTTTTATGTAGCCCGTAATAAAATAAATGAAAATAATAATCATTTATTTCAGTGCATTTTGGCGACCCATATTTTTACATCAATAAGTATAAATTTAATTTAATTTCAATTAAATAAATAAAAACAAAATTAAATCAAATTAAATCAAATCAAATGGAATAAAATTACGTTAAATTAAATTAATTGAAATCAAAATTAGATTAAATCAAATTAGGTACAATATTTTCGTTGAAATCAAATGCAACACTGCAGCACTGCGTAAAGATCATCACTTGTTTTGTCCAGTGATAATGACCACCCAGTGCTTTGTCATGAATGTAATATGTCTACTGTTGGATAACCTCCTAACGCCGTCAGTAATTTGACATTGAACTCTCTCAGAAGTGGCATAAAGTTTCATTTTACTTGCGCGTTATGAGGATAATGGCGTCCCCTATCCCTGCCACTCTTCCCTATCCATGCAAAGCGCTCAGGTGGCCCCCCATCTCTTGGGTCTACCTCTACTCATGTGGCTATCTCTCGGAACTCATTTGGTAACGATTCGTGCACAGTAACAGTTAGACCACTGACAGTGTTTTGGAGAAATGGTGGCCACGGATTGCAATTAAACCCTCACCTTTAGCGCTCAGTGGGTTAACTTCATTTTATCTATAAAGTTAACTGAAATCAAAAATGACACGGTGATCTCTGGTTCTGTGGCTAATGAGCTGTCTGTCACCTACAGCGTTAGAGTCGTCCGCGCACGACGCCGGCTCGGAGTCTTCATTGTCGTACTCGAGTGAGGCCGAGGAGCGCTATGAGACCTGTTCCAGCGGCAGCGACGCGCCCGACCCGCCCGCGGACCACCACCAGACGTAAGTGATCCATTTTGATTCTACACACCGTTCTCGGTTTTATAAATAAAAACTAAAACAAATTACTTAGAGCCCCCTAAAGCTTTGGTTTCCTAGGATCAGCGGTGCCGTCATATAGCGGCCGTAATTGATACCGCTCCTCCTCCTCCTGTGTCAATTACTACTCTCTAGATAACGGCGCCATTTTGTTTACATAGACAACGTTCTAGTGACGTCATTCACCGCTTATTATGGTCGCTATAATGACGGCACCGCTTGTCCTAGGAAACCAAAGCTTTAGGCAAGGTCCCGAAGATGCTGGCAGCGTTTCCTCTTTTAATAATATAATAGATCTTTACACTCAGTTGAGGAGACTGAATAACCTACCAGAATAGAACTTTTTGACAGAACAAAATGTATGGGATGTCCACGTGACATTAGTAGCACAAAGGTTTCCGCCCTAGTAGCGAATTTAGTTTCCTGGACTGTACATATCATAAGTGCTCTAAAATGCGTTCAAAAACCGTTGGCAATAACCAGCATTAAACAACCGATTTACTAAGACAACTTTCTTGTTGTTACAGTATCATGTATCGTAATGTAATGAGTTTCAAATTTGGAACAGCTCGCACAAGAACATGTCATGTCATGTAATTGCGGGATTTTGAAATTCACTCATTAATTTCATTCATTCTCCTTTTATGGAATCAGAGGACGTATTGCCAAACTTTTGTGACGCTCGCGATTGCAATCAAATGACAGTTTTTGTATACGGAATCTGTCATTTGATTGCGATCGCAAGCGTCAGAAACGTTAGACAATACAGCCTCTGTTCTTCATGTAGCTGTACGTGTGTGTAATCATTCACTTAGGGCCTGTTTTACCACCTGTCGACTAACTTTAAGCGTCAGATTAAAGTAATGATGTCTTTGTTTATCCGGCCAAACAAACAGAGACGGCATCACTGATATCCGTCACTTAAAGTTAGTAGACAAGTGGTGAAACAGGCCCTTAAACTCTCGTGGTACTTACTACCTATATCCAACCTTATTTCCGCAGTAAAGCGTCATGCGGCGGCGGCGACGGCGGCGGCGGCGGCGTCCGGTACAGAAGTATTATCTCGGACGTGTTCGACGGGAAACTGTTGTCTTCCGTCCAGTGCCTCATCTGCGATAGGGTTGGTTGACAATTATAAAAGTTACATTTCGTTTTCAGTCCAAGGTTTAATTTAACTTCACTTTGCATAATTGTTTACTTTAGAAGCCTGTTTCGCCACTCTCTGAAAATTTCGTGGTATTTTATGTGACAGATAACGGTGATGCAATTTGTGTCTAGCTAGTCGATAAAAGACTATCATGTCTCTTAATAGAATATTATCGAAGAGAAAAATAAGGCCTAAATCTAGTAAATAAATCCACATCCTCCAGTGGTCGGATTAACATGAAATTTAACATTTATGTACTTTTCTCTCTGTGTACCTGTTTTCTGTATCGGTTACTATTATAACTGTGGCGTACAATAAAGAGTCATTGTATTATGTTGTATGGTTCATAATCAAGCACCTTCATTAAATCGCTTTAAAGTCTATTTCAAGTTAAGGACTTGTTGACAGCTACAAGATGCCCTATAGTTCGCGGGGTCCACTGAAAGGTCTCACCGTACAACTTCTGACAGTACTGTCTAAAAACAAGTTTTTGCAAGAAAAATGGTTTTTTCTCGTGCACTACAAATCGTTGGCTCAGCAATTAATGCAACTTGCACGATATGCAAGTCTAAGCTCGGTGATTGACGTTAGCGATAGCGATTGTATTCGCCATCACTTTCTGCCCTCGTCTTATGTCATATGACAGAAAAAAGTGTGATAACGATTGTGATTCTAAAGCTACTGTTACACATGTTCGTTAGTAGCACGAGAGCACGCTACTGTGCTGCTACCTACTAGCATGTGTGAAAGGAATGACTGTGAGCGTGTGGCGCTCTTAATAGAGTTGCTATGTGCATGCTAGTTAAGTGGCAGGGGTAATAAGCAAGTGTGCGTTTGCAAATAAATGAAAAAATGAGTTAGATTCCTAGTCCACAGGTTGCAAGGGTTACTAGTATTCGCATGTAATTGCTTATTACCGTATTTCGATAGGTGTTGTACGTGGATGGCCTGCAACTTTGAATGGTCAGAGGATACGCATATGGTGTTGACATCAAAGACTCCAAAAATCAATCATAATACTTATTGCTAGCAAATTTAAACTATCCATGAGCATGTGTAACAATAGCTGAAGTGTTGTTAGCAATGTAGCCTCTGCTTATAAAATTGTATTAAATTCTTACTTTTGTGTGGCAGGTATCGACCCGCGTGGAGACATTCCAGGACCTGTCGCTGCCGATCCCCTCGCGAGAGCACTTGGCAGTGCTGCGCGCGCAGCCGCTCCTCGACCACTTGCCGCACCCCGACCACGAGTCCTGGGTAATCCTACTAGTACAAGTGCAAAGGGGGCAGGGGGGGGGGGCATGTTAAAACACCCTCCCATCCCCCGTTAATCATCCGTTGGCGACGCCCTTGCCAAGATCGGATCCAGTCTTACAGCCAGGAAGATCATCATTATCATCTCAGCCTGTATACATCCCACAGCAGGACAGCCTGTATACATCCCACAGCAGGGGTCCTTCAGAATGAGGGTTTGGGCTGTAGTTCCCACGCGGGCCCAGTTCGGATTGGGAACATCACCCGCACCATTGAATTGCTTCACAGATTTGTGCAGGTTTCTTCGCGATGCACATGAATTCCGAAAAACCCATGAACCTGCTTGAGAGGTAATAGGTCAAACCACTATGCCACCATGGCTTCTTGGGTAATCCTACTGATACCAAGAGCCAAGGGGGGCTGCTGCCCTCCCCCCTAGAGAAGAAAAAAAAATACCTTTATTTTTGGGCATGTTAAAGTTTTTGACTGTATTTACTTTTACCATCCTCTATATTAACCCCCCCTCCCTTTGCTTACTTTGGGACTAGCTCAATTGGTTTCAAGTGTCCTGTGATATTTATTACCAGACTGCGAAGGAGGGTTATGTGCTTGACCCGTTTGTATGTATGTCTATTCCTATGTCCTCTCGTAACTACTCAACGGCTGAACCGATTTTGACAAATAATAAGTGGGTTTTTGGCGCCAAATTGTGAGTTTTCAACTTTTTTTTTATTCAATCCTATCGAGTAGAGTATCAAAATGAAGGGATTTAAAAACAAGTTACAAAAATATATACAAGTCATGTGTTTTTATTTTATTTTTGTACACAGATGTGGTGGCTGCTCAGTTGGTTAAGGTCTTGGTTCTACGGGCCGGTGGTGTCGCTGCAGGACTGCCTGGCTGCTTTCTTCAGCGCTGACGAGCTCAAAGGCGATAATATGTACAGGTAATTAATACGAGTAAGGGTAGGTTGGGTTCATTAGATAGGAAATAGCAGTAAGGGCTCATCCATAGATTACGTGACACAGGACAGGAAAAGCTGTTTATGACATTGGAACAAAATAATTGCCATTTTCATAGCAATAAGTATGACAAGGGGGGCTGGAAATGGTCAAAATGAGGGCTATCGTTTTTTGTCTCACTAGATGGCGCACTGTTGCGTGAGGTTTTTAACTATGGCATTCAAAGTCTGTTATTACGGGCGTGAAAACAAAGTTTCGATTAAAATCATATTTAATACACCTTAAAACCGTACCATAAAAATATCGAGCATGCCACAGTGTTGCATAGTCCCCGTTTTGTTCGGAAAAAAGGGAGGACAAAGGTTTCCGAAAGACAAAACTGTCTCAAAACACAGACATTCATTGCCCCGGAACGCATATTTGCCATAATTAATTTGACATTTAGGAGACCTCACGCTACACTAGCGCCTCTAGTGGCGAATTAATATGCGATAGCCCTCATTGGTGTGACATAAATACTTTATAGATGGCCCCTAAGCGTTAAACTAATTTCATTGAACAAAAACGTAACAATCCGTAGTAATCTCTCTCACTAGTCACTTTTATTTCTCTTCGATGTTTATCGCTCGGTATTTTATTCAAAACTGGGGGGCTACTACGAAATTCGAAAATCGATGTTCGTATCGTACCATCTCTCTCAGTCTCGTATTAAATAATATTAGCGTCAGCGGGGCGACAGGATACGAAGTTCGAATTTTACACTTCCTAGTACAGGGCCTGACTCCGCCGCAACCTGGCCCGGCTTATGTACTCCCAGTGAATCGGTCCACAAAGTTCGAGAACATTCCAGCTGGGAGATCCTACTTCTCGAATATTCTGTAATTGTGTTAAAAACGTAATTTTTTGATAAAATGATTTTGCGATTGTTCTCTTTGACCTATCTCCGTAATAATAAGGCAAAGAAGAGTGAGGGAGAGTTTATACGTATATGTAAAGGCTGACCAGAATTATAAAAACTCTCGCCATATTGCGGAAAACCAATAGAACTAATTTCTTGAACTGGTAACACTAAATTCAAATGTCATTTGCCTATTGCTGTCAAAGTTTAACATTGTTTGCAAGTGTTATTTTGTGTTTTTGTGCGTTAAAATGCCGAAGATTATCCATAGCCTTGGAAGAAAAATAACTCACAATGTATAAAAGTATTTGTCATATAAAAAGTATGAGGGATTAGAAAATATTCCTTTAAATAACATCACCGACACCGTTGTCAATATGACTGGTAGGTATCGTATAGTAAGTACCGTATCGTATGTAAAGAATGTTGCAATATAAAATGTGGAAGTGCTGCCCTCGCGTCATGTTTTTATATTCCTGGTCAGCCTTTATAACGTAAAATATCGTCACTACTTTGAAAAAATCTCGTATCTCAAATCAATACGTCAACAAAATTGACCTTTGAATTAATGTTCCTAAAGTTCACTTACAAAAGTATAAAATTTTGAGGTGCGAGCTTTTTTCAAAGTAGTGACGATATGTACATTTTGTCGGCAGCTGTTCCCGATGCAACAAGCTCCGGAACGGCGTGAAGATGTCCGGCGTGGTCCGTCTGCCGGAGGTGCTCTGCGTACACCTCAAACGATTCCGGCACGAGCTCATGTTCAGCGCCAAGGTCGCCGCCAGGGTTTCTTTCCCGCTGCACGACTTAAATATGGCGCCTTACACGCATAAAGGTTAGTACGATAGAAAAACTGGTCGCACTTTTGAGATATAGGGTTCCTTCAATCAGGCCGTTACAGTCACGATCGTTAATTTGGGAACCAGTTACGATCGAATATCTGTCATTTTGAATGACAATTCAAAGGACTTTTTCACGAAATGGGTCCCAGATTAACGATCGTGGCCGTACAGCAAGCGTGCGTGTGTGTTCGTCTGTCTATCTTCAGTCTTCATTATTATGACTACAGCTCGATTCACGAAAGCTGGCACGAATGGATTGTTCGAACGTAATGTCACTTACACTTGCAGCATAATAACTGCATTGTTCGAACGTAATGTCACTTACACTTGCAGCATAATAACTGCATCAGTATGCTTGATATTTTCATATTTGTGTGAAGTGTATTAAAATAGGTAATAAGAGTAATAACACAGAGACCTTCATTCAATCCATTATTATTACTAACCTAAAACCAAATAAAATGATGATGATAGTGGCTTATAGAACGGGGCTACCATACTAAGTAATCTGTCGCGCTCCCAGCGCATGGAGTATATCGTAAACATGTTACGACCATGGCGTGTGTAAGTTAATGTAAAACTTGGTCATGATAATGAAACTACAAACTCATGTGCGTCGCTCCTTTGCTAACAAAATCAGCGCAGCAGTAGCGTTTGTTGATGGAGGATAAAGGAAAAGATTCTAGTTTTTTTTTTTATTTGCCATTATTGCTCTGTAATTAGCATATGTGGCTGGACTGTTAGTGCTAGTTATGAGATCAAATAAAAAAAATATATAAATACGTTTACTTCTCCAGTACCTACATAAATATGTAATGTAACTTTGTACAATGTTTTTTTGCCTAAGCTATACATTACATTTTGTTTAACAGACTGCACATCTAAAATAACCCGATACTCTCTGTGCGCGGTGATCTGCCACACGGGCACGGCGGGCGGCGGGCACTACACGTGCGTGGCGCGCAACCCGCGCGGCTGGTTCACCTTCGACGACCAGAGCGTGGCGCCGCTCGCGCCGCCGCTGCTGCACCATACGGAAGCCTACGTGCTGTTCTACAGGTAGGCAGGGGCATGGGGCAGGCAGTAGTTACTGTTGCTGGGGGGAGTTAGTGCGACTACTAAGTCAGTGGCGCATGGGGCAGGCAGTAGTTACTGTTGCAGGGGGGAGTTAGTGCGACTACTAAGTCAGTGGCGCATGGGGCAGGCAGTAGTTACTGTTGCAGGGGGATTTAGTGCGACTACTAAGTCAGTGGCGCATGGGGCAGGCAGGAGTTACTGTTGCAGGGGGAGTTAGTGCGACTACTAAGTCAGTGGCGCATGGGGCAGGCAGTAGTTACTGTTGCAGGGGGAGTTAGTGCGACTACTAAGTCAGTGGCGCATGGGGCAGGCAGTAGTTACTGTTGCAGGGGGGAGTTAGTGCGACTACTAAGTCAGTGGCGCATGGGGCAGGCAGTAGTTACTGTTGCAGGGGGGAGTTAGTGCGACTACTAAGTCAGTGGCGCATGGGCAGGCAGGAGTTACTGTTGCAGGGGGGAGTTAGTGCGACTACTAAGTCAGTGGCGCATGGGGCAGGCAGTAGTTACTGTTGCAGGGGGGAGTTAGTGCGACTACTAAGTCAGTGGCGCATGGGGCAGGCAGTAGTTACTGTTGCAGGGGGGAGTTAGTGCGACTACTAAGTCAGTGGCGCATGGGGCAGGCAGGAGTTACTGTTGCAGGGGGAGTTAGTGCGACTACTAAGTCAGTGGCGCATGGGGCAGGCAGTAGTTACTGTTGCAGGGGGAGTTAGTGCGACTACTAAGTCAGTGGCGCATGGGGCAGGCAGTAGTTACTGTTGCAGGGGGATTTAGTGCGACTACTAAGTCAGTGGCGCATGGGGCAGGCAGTAGTTACTGTTGCAGGGGGGATTTAGTGCGACTACTAAGTCAGTGGCGCATGGGGCAGGCAGTAGTTACTGTTGCAGGGGGCAGTTAGTGCGACTACTAAGTCAGTGGCGCATGGGGCAGGCAGTAGTTACTGTTGCAGGGGGAATTAGTGCGACCACTAAGTCAGCATGGGGCAGGCAGTAGTTATTGTTGCAGGGGGGAGTTAGTGCGACTACTAAGTCACTGGCGCATGGGGCAGACAGTAGTTACTGTTGCAGGGGGAAGTTAGTAGTCAATGTCGCACTATGTCGAGAAACTGTCAATAAATTTCATTCCCTGAACTCTGATGTCTATGAGCATTGCAAACTAATGTCAAATTTTGTTACAGAAAAGTAAATCCACAAATGACAGTGCTGCGCCAGAAGGCCGCTGAAATATTGGAGTCGACAACTGTAGAGCCCAACGACATCAAGTTCTACATCTCTAAGCAATGGATAAATAAGTAAGTCAATCATTTTTCAAGCCCTATGCGTCTATATAGATAGACCAAATATTCCTAAGTAACTAAGTATCACCAGTCATTTTAAAAATTGTCGTTTCGCAACCAAAGATTGACGAATACATCATTTATCATTTTATCTATACAACTGCAGATTTTGCAAACAATTCCTGTTGTTTTCGAATAATAACGTCACTAATTTTTATTTTGTACTGTATGCTTTGTCGAATAGATTTTTTTTATATTTATCATTGATATTCGGATCGATATTGACGTTCGTGTGTCATTACATAAAAAAACGCGAACCGCGAGCGATCTAGAAACGATGATAATTCTATGTATGTGTAACGCTAGATTCAACACATGGGCGGAGCCGGGCCCGATAGACAACGGCGACTTCGTGTGCGCCCACGGCGGCCTGCGGCCCGACCGCGCGCGCCACCTGCACCAGCTGGCCGCCCTCGTGCCGCAGACGCTCTGGGAGTTCCTCTACTCCAAGTTAGTACCCGCACTGATACACGGCACGAGCACACGACTCACACTGATACATGACTCGCACTGATACATGACGTACTGTTCTGACAGTCAAAATTATACGTTATGGAAAAAGCTAGTTACGCGGTATTGCAGTAGCAACGACGCTATATCCTTTGTCGCCTCTTACGACATCCATCATCCACGGAAGAAATGGAGAGGTGTAATTCTAACCCGACACCACACGGGGATACACGATTCGCCCTGACATATCACAAGAACACTATAGAATCTGCTACGAGAACTGACACACCACATGGGCACTAAGAAACGACACGAGCACTGACACACGATACTCGCATAACATACAACACTTACATAGGCGGAGCTGGGCCCGAGCCCGATGGACAACGCCACCTGCATCAGCTGGCCGCCCTCGTGCCGCAGACACTCTGGGAGTTCCTCTACTCCAAGTTAGCAGCTGCACTGATACATGACTTGCATTGATACACGGCACGACCACTGATACATGGCACGAGCATTGACATACGACTCGCACTGACACAAAATACTAGTACTGACGCACGACTCACACTGACACATTTCACGAAAACTAACCCGATATGAGCAATAACAATAACACAACATGAGCACTAAGACATGACACAAGCACTAACACACAAAACATGAGTACGCGCACTGATACAACGTATGACTACAAAACAAACATGCGACTCACACTGATAAACTACACTCGACACCAGCACTGATATACGGCATGCAGCATTCGTGTACATACTATCTGAGTATACTACCTGATTGTGTTACTCACACTGACACACGAAATTCGGCATGAGCACTGAAATACAACGTTTTCAGGCATACAAATCACACACTGACACACATCAGCACATCACTCACTCATTCCGATTCCATGGGAATATTCAAAGTCAAAGTCAAAATATTTAAAGGGTTTAGCAGGCTAAGGAAGGACATGTGTATGTGAAGAAAAGGTGAATTGGTAAATGTCAATTGTTTGTCGCCTCATAACTAGTAATCACTCCAACTTTCGATAGTTAATCGCCACTAGTGTCTCAATGTGCGGGGGCCCTTCGTATGATAGCTGTACCTACGCAGGGGTGATGGAGTATAGTGTAATGTATAGTGGGTGACGGATGCAATTTACGTCAAAATCATGTCGAACAATATACGTAATATGGATATGACTACAATTAGTTTAAAAAAGAGAACATAATTGAAAAATAGTTTATTGTATATTACATATTTTCAGTGTATTCCTTTTAAAGTAGGGAAAATGGCCTCTTTACATCTACAGATGTAAAAGGCGCGTATTCGTAAAGTGATACTTCACTATTATTGGGAACATTATCACCATCACCAAATTTCTATACATTTTTATACAAATATATGAATCGAAGTTTAATAAAAGTCTTATCCATCTTATGCTTTCGTCACCATATTGCATCCATCATCCGCCCTTTAGTAATGTACTGTGTGTGTGCGGCAGGTTCGGCGGCGGGCCGGCGTGCTCTCACGTGCACGAGTGCGGCGTGTGCGCGCGCGCCGCGCAGCGCCTGCGCACGCGTCGCGCGCACGAACTCAAGGCCTTCTACGACCTGCACGCCATTTTCCAGGTACGCTCTTCACATATTTTTTTATAAGATAAAATAATAGTATATTGTACAACAAGAGCATAAAACGAACCGTTTTACCCGAGACGTTCATATACCCGAGCCGGTACGGCGAGCGCCCGGCGAGGGCGGCCGGTACGGGTAGACACGACGAGGGGAAAATGGGTTTTAATACTCGAGATGTACACTGCTTTTCACTTCGATGGCGAGGAAATGAAATAGCAACTTCTATTTAACTTGAATATATGTAAACTAAATTTATTTTGTCATCAATTCATCATACGAAAAATACATAAACATGAAAGATTTTTTTCAACTTTCACAATTTTTTTTAATGCAGTTTTGTTTCTTTCTTATCAAAGGATGTAAGTAAGTCAGTTTTCCTCTAGGGCCCATCAATTTTTTCCAAGCTGTAAACGTTCTACAAATTCGTAATTGAGTCTTACCATTTTCGTCCGTTGGTTACACAATAATTCAACCTTTTGTTACTTTACCCATGACAGGAGCAAGACCGCCCCCGCGCCATTTACGCGATCAGCATGCACTGGTTCCGGCAGTGGCAGGCCTTCGTGCGCAACCGGACACAGCAGCCGCCGCCGCCCGTCGACAACTCCGGCATCGTCACCAAACAGGTAACGATCACGAACACATAGAGTAAGTAACGTTTGTTAACGAATCGGTAACGCACTACTCAGACTAGATGACGCTCATCACCGATCAGTGAATGCTTATTACGGACTGGATAATCGGTGACCACTGACTCATCAGGTGCTCGATATAAAAAAACCTGACGCGAGGGCAGCACTTGCACGTTTTATATTGCAACATTCTTTACACTTACTATACAATACCTACCAGTCATATTGACAACGGTGTCGGTGATGTTATTTAAAGGAATATTTTCTAATCCCTTAGACTTTTTCTCTGACAAATACTCTTATAAAATAAATTTTATTTTATTAACTTTCCCAATTTAATAAAATAAAATAAAATATACATTGTGAATTATTTTCCTTCTAAGGCTATGGATAATCTTTGGCATTTTAACGCACAAAAACACAAAATACCACGCGCAAACAACGTTAAACTTTGACAGCAATAGACAGATTTTAGTGTTACCAGTGCAAGAAATTAGTTATATTGGTTTTCCGCAATATGGCGAGGGATTTTATAATTCTAGTCAGCCTTTAACGTTCATCACCCACAAGCTAACGCTCATTACGGACTAGATAACATTGATCACCGACTAGGTAACGTTCATCTCATCACCTACTAGCTAACGCTCGTCACCGACTAAGTAACGTTCATCACCTACTAGCTAACGCTCATCACAGACTATAATATTTTTCACTTATGATGAGTTCTGTGACGTTTCGAGTTTGACAGTTTTAGAGATGTACCATTTATCGAGTGAACTATCGATTTTTCTAAGAGTTACCAGTGCCTATTTTTGGAGAAGTTGCATTATATTTTAAAAAATAATATTTTCCAGTTTTCCACCCACCGGGCCACCGTTTTCTCGTTCTAGCTCAAAATAATCCCTAAAACGAATTACAAACTCCCGACTCTGGTCTTTTTAGACCGTTTCGGCATTTTGCCAAAAAATAACAACAAATTTACAACAACAACAACAGTCAACAATAAAAATAACAGAAATGAACAATAACAAAATACAATACTAAGAAAATGCAACGGAAACTCAACTCGTATACAAGGCAGACGCACTCGTACTGACAGTGATATTGACAAGCACTGGCCACAAGATGGCTGCGGCCGCGTTTACAAAATCTTGCAAGTTTTGTTTAAAATATCTTAGTGTTCATTGTTATTGAATAATGAACCGCGGCAATTGCCGATAATGTTGTGTCACGTCACTACTCTGTTCCGTTTCACACATTGCGTCATTTAAATAAAAAAATATTTTTCTATCGTATTCGATGGATTTTATTTAATGGACACTGATATTGCTATATATTTTAAAAAAAGTACAGTTTTACATTTTTTTTTATTTTTTTCAAAATAGAAATTATTTTTAAAAAATATTTTGCGAACATAGTATGCGTAATTCGGAAAATTTTCAAGTGTCACAGAACTCATCGTAGGTGAAAAATACAATAAGTAACGTTAATCACTTCTAGCTAACGGTCATTACGGTAGTGGCGGCGTAGCATGGGTAGGCAGGCGCCCGGAGCGGGCCGGAGCTAACCAGGCAGTATCTTTAAAATTAATCTGTTCTTTTCAGGAGGTAGACGGCATAACAACCTTCATCCTCAAACACGGCTCCGATCACGCCCAACTGAGCGAGGAGCTGTGGCGTTTCTTCACGGACATATACGGGGGCGGACCCGAGGTGAGGCTCCGGGCACCCCCCGCCGCCCTGGACCCGCCCTTCGAGCAAAGGCTCACCAGAAAATACTCCGAGTCAGACAAAGAGGACTACTGCTCGAAATCAAACTCAGAAACCAATATAAGAGACACCTTCCAAGCTGAACTACAGAAGAACCAGTCCCTGCAAAATCTAAGACAAACGAGACTATCCAGAACAGCTGATTCTGACGAGGATGTCAACTATAAACGCATACCGTACAAGAGATATGAACCAAACGGTAACTATCCTGATTCGGATGAAGAGATGGACGTCACGCCGGCACAAAATTATGCTAACACAGTCAAATTAGAAAACGGTGTGGACAGTTCCGACCACGATGCCAACGACAACCCTGTCTACTACAAAAAAGAGTTTAGAGGTACTGTCAGAACGCTAAAAGAGAATCAAACCGAAGTGGAACTACCAAATCTCGATAGCATATCATTGAAAAGCAAACCATCGAAAACTGGTAAAGTGAGAAAAATGAAAAAGCGGACAGTGAAATGATTCTTTCTCGCGTTCCAGTTCGTACACAGGCTGAGGCGGCGAGTTGCGAAGGACTTTGTTTAAGCTTCTTGTCTTTCCCTGACTAGTCAACTGTGTAAAGGACAGAATTTGTCTAGCGTGCCTCTGATTGAACATTCCTGGTGACTGGTGTTAGAACTACGTGCATTTAAAAAAAACTCGGGTGTTACTCTGGTCTCGTGATATATTTTTCTAAAAATAGATCCCGCTATTCACAGCCTATTGCCATCCGCGTGGTACCTATATATTTAATGAGAAATTAAATTAAGTTATACACATACTAAGTAAATGTAAAGAGAATAAAAGCTTGATTTTCCTGTACTCAAAGTAATTCAAATCAAAATCCATGGGCACCACAATTTAAACTATTTATTTATAGGTACTATGGAAGCAAGCCTGCCTGCATTATGTAATTTACTGTTAGAACGTTCTATGATGGATCAGCAATCAACAGCAGGGCTACTACGAAACTCGAAGTTCGTGTCGTGCGGTCCCTCTGACACTTATACTATTTAATACGAGAGCGAGAGGGACGGTACGATACGAACTTCGAGTTTCGTGGTAGCCCTGCAGGTTCGATTGTACTTTATAAAAAAAAAGACAAGACGTAATTTACTACGTCATTACGTTCTTCTGTTACTTTACGAGTACGACTCGTTCTATCAACATTGTTTAGCTCTAATTTCTTCAGTGTGAAATCTAAAATATTTTTCGGCTTCCACGAATGCTTTTAAATACTTTCTAAAACAATAGGCTATTTATCACCACCCATCTATTAGTATTTTTTATGAGCCATCAAACGTGATTTCTCAATAGATTATGAGTAGTAATACTGGACTATATGGCATCAATCATTCACCAGCTCAATGAGGATTTCTGTGATAAGCTAGTTGGCGCTATACTTCGTTTTTTTAGCATTAGAAAGAAGGTAGGGAAGGACGGGGTAGGTAGGGGATCTTGGCATGACTTTTTATTAAAAAACACTTTTGAAAAATAAGTCACAGCAAATATGTAACAATTAGCAAGGTCATATGATCATTTATATTATTTTGGTACCATAAGTAAAAGTTACTGTTTTTTTTTTTCAAACGGTTTTCAATAAAAAGACTCGCCAAGATCCCCTACCTACCCCCTCTTTCCCTACCTTTCTAATGCTAAAAAAACGAAGTATAGTGTCATGAGGTCCGTTTGTCAACTTTGACATTTGCGTCACGTTTATTATTGGTTAAATAACTGAATGCGCCAATCGCAAGCAAGACCGTAACGTCAAACCTCTCGATACTTACGCCATCTAGCGAAATTTCGCCTGTCGAAAAACCCGTGTCAATTATATATTTATGACAGTTACTTAACAACAAATAGTACAGTTAAATGATAATGTATCTGGTTTTCCGGATTTTTTTAAATTATTTTTTTAGATTGGTGCCTCGGGTTCAGTTAATGGCGTCAAGTACCCTATTACATGCCTTAAAACGTAAGGCAGTTTGATTTTAACCGACTCATATCTTCGTAAATACAAGCTGCGGTCTGTGCGTGACTGTCTGCTGGCCAAACCTGTTTAACATTTAATTTACAAAAAAAATCAAAGTACACGATTTAAATGTAGTGTTAATGTAGTCCTAATTTAAGTAGTAAAAAATAAAATAGCAAATCTTAAATCATTAGTAAACTTAAGGTGAAAACGTCAATAATTAAAATAGTTAGCCGCAATGTCACGCACGCGCTATGCAAGTATTAGCGTATTACTAGACCGCGATAAGATGAGTTGTTTCATATTATGTACTATCACCGGGATTGTTGAACCACTCGCTATAGTTCATAATTTAGCAGTTATACATACTTGTAGTAAATAGGTATTCAATAAAGCAGAATAGCATTACACGGCCAAATTATGAACAGTGGCGACTGGCTCAACCATCCCTCTACACGACTGTACGTCAAAATGTATATGAACTAACAGATCTATCAATCTTATTCTAGTACGAAGTTTTGAGGTTATTGCTTATGGTATCTATTGTTGGTTGGCAAGGCGAAGAATAGCGGGCAAAAGCGGCCTCCGTGCCCTTTCGGGGTGTTAGTATTTTTAGTACAATTTTTAATTTAGTCCAAATTCAAGTCTAGATAATTTAGATACTTGAATTCTATTGGAATAATCGAACTGTATATTTACATGTATATCTATGTACAATGTTAACCATATTGCCTGTACAGAAATTTCATGTTTATAGATACATTTCTTTCTGTTTTACCATGGATTAGGTATTTATTTCGTTGTTTCTGGTTCTAAGTCTACGTGTTATTTGTTAATGAATTGATCAGCAATAAAATATATTACAAAAATTATTGGCTGCATGAAATTGTTTTATTTCGAAGTCCCTTGCGCAAACGTGAAGTGAAGACGTTCACTATTGAATAAGAATAAGAATGGTTTATCGGCTGATAAAATAGATATACATACAGAAACACTGAAATCACATCCATGCCTATTCCTACCAGCCAAAATGGCCGTCACTCAGCTATGTGTATTATTGAACAAGGGCCTCCTTAGAACGCCACAATAAACAACTTACTATCTACACATCCACCCATTCCTTGCAATTTTCGCGATGTCTTCTGTCCACCTAGTGGAAGACCTACCAACTCTGCGCCTTCCGCTTAGTGGTAACGTGGCGCTAACCACCCACCACTATTATTACCGCCAGTGAATTATTACAAACATTTTTTTCTGTTCTACCGGGTCAGATCAAGAGTTATTAACACGAGGCGGCTTTGGTGCGTTATGCTGCAATTTATACACATTTTAGGGTTTCGTACTCGAAGGATCCAGACCCAGAGTCCTGTTTCTGTCACACATCTTCGCAGTCTGTCGCCACAAAGCTGCCATGCCGCGCGAGCATGGTTCGACCGCGGTAAACGTGTGTTTGGTTATTTGTTCGAGCTGCCGTGCGCTGCGGCACTGTATCCATACCAATAGAGCGCGGCTACAGCGCGAGCCAATGTTCGATATTTTGCAGCGCGAAGTCGATACACAGCTCAAGTAACTTTACAGTCAAACGGTTGGACTAACTAGTCTCGAAAGTTTCACACTAGATATAAGTAGCTTGTTGATCCAAAGCTATACAACAATATTTTAAAATGTTTTTAAAGGGAGGCAGGCACATGTACCTATAGCAGGGATGTAACGGATGTGGTTTTATAACGTATCCAGAAATTATCGGATGTGTTGGATACGCGGAAGTGGCGTATAGCAGCCCAATAAACTAGTATTTTTATATATCATGCGGGTAACCTGTTGGGAAGCAATCACCGCCGCCCATGGACGCCTGCCAACACGAAGGGTATCACAGGACCGTTACCAACTCTTTGAGAGACTGATAGGCTATTTTTTTAAAGATTCCTAAGCTGTACCGCTCCGGAGATGCTGTCCCAGGAAGATTGAAATTAAAACATGCAAATTGATTTTCAAAATATTTATTATAAGACCATATTACATGTTATTATAAACCAGGTACAACGTTTATAATTATTATTGGATCGGCGCCTTGTAGCAAGTTCTGTTAGTCTCATGAAACTAGAGGTCTCTACGAAACACTTGATGTATTGTTGGAAAAAGATTTTACAAAACTTATTTATTGTTGTAATTTACTAGATTTTGAAAAAGGTGGAAGTCGCGAATTTAACAAATTCGTGAACTTATGTTGCAATTTAGAGAAAATTTCAATTTGTAACTTTGCAACCAGCTTTTTGCGTTTCCATATTAACAAGCGTCAGTAATTTTCTAATAAAAGAACTGCAAACAAGTGGCTTTTTTTATTTAAGACCAATGGTAAAAATCTATTTCCAACATGTAACATGTTACTTTTCTACCACATTTTGTTTTTTTCTTTAATTCAATATAAAATGACATAATTATTAGGGTTTGTAAAATACTTAGTAACTAACCACTACTACAGCTACTGGCCATGTATTATGTTGAACGTTACAATCATCTGCTAAGCTACGTGCATAAATTGATTTAAATTTACTTAGGTACTTTGCAAGTCTGGTAGCATTATTTGATACCTACTATTATAATGTAATATATTGTCAACCAAGAATTTGCACTGTAGGTTCTTTGTCATTTGCAGTTTAAACTTTCAACATCTACCCTCGCTTACACTGCCTTTTTCTTAAATAACGGACAATTGTGCTAATGACAAAGTGAGGAAACGGGGCAGAATTTACACTCTGACCACGATCACACTAAAACGGACCTGACAGTCATTCTATATACACTGAGCGGCAAATAAATCTGGCCCTAAAATGTATGCAGTAATAGGTAATTTTTTAAGTAGAGGGCCAAATTTTGTGCCGCTGAGTTTAGTTACTTGCGTCAAAATGCATATGAAAAATATTTTAAAATTTAATCTGTTTATGAAATGACAAGACCTATTTAGTCCTATTTATCACACCTGTCAACGCTGTCAAACCGGCAAAGCACATTCTTGGTTGGTTTAGAAACTTGATAATATTCAAGATTAATATAATATGTAGTTGTTACCTGGAAAAATTAGTTTAATTGAATGATTATGGCCAGGTGACCAATATTTTTATGGCTAGTTACTAAGTACTTTACCCTACTCATAAAAGCGTAACAAAAATAGATCCTTCTATTAAAATATCATAGATTTCTAAATTTTTTTTTCATTGTTTTTTTTCCAAAATCAACTACATTTTTTTATTTATTAAGGCCCCTATGTTATTAAAAAACTGGACCGATAATGTATGAGGACCGACGTTGATGCGAAAAATGAAACAGGTTTTTTTTTTTAATTTAGGCGGTAACTTATACTTATGAAAGTCTACATTACAGAGTAGTCTTTCATAGGTTAAAACGTCTTCGGTCACGTTTGACGTTCGTAGTGCTTAATATAGTCAGAGATATTTTTTTATTAAGTACGACAAACCTCATACACACTCGGCCAGTTTTAACCAAAATTACGTATATTGAACAGAGACACATTTCGTTGCAGTTACCCACCTACACATACAAAATATATGTTACAAAATATATTCGAACTTTACAATGTGTAAACACGAAGTAAACGTATATTATTTGGTATTACACAACTTTTTGTAATTACAAAAATATAAATGCAACGAGTCACACTCGTCGCGCGATTAAAAGTAATAACTACGATAAACTGGGGAACAGTTAACAATAATTATGCGTATAAACAAAATTCACCGATATAAAAAAGGGAAACATGAACACTTTGTGTTACATTACTCCACGGGACGCTGTGTCCCTAACACTGAAAAAACTGATAAATAATTAAATACAAAACTGTACCGAACTTATTAAAAATCCAAGATAACGTAACAAACGGTTAAAGTTGAAAGTCTTTGATATGTTAACGATTAATGTATATTTTAAATCTAAAACATTACAAAAATATATTGCATATATCGTTGTATATTGTATCAATATCAATACTAATAAAATACAAATATAAATTATTTAATATGCAAGTTTAATGCTATTTGTTACATTTGTACTCTGTGTTGCACCATTTATTGTTCTGGATTGTAAACTACGCATTAATATTGAACTTTTCAATCCTATACTGGTAAATATTAAATATCACTTGGTGTAACTGCTTATTTGAGAATAATATGTGCTGCTATTGAATATGACTAGTGGTTGAAGGAAGTAGACTGAATTAGGGAACTAGCTTGTAACCAGCATTACAACTTTTAATGTATTATTCAGTCTAATACCTCGAGGGAATACCAAAATGTGTCTATCAAATACAATGCTGCTTCGACTTTCAATAATATACTATTTTAAAAACACTGTACTCGTAAAAACATTTTGAGGGAAATCTTTTCTGATATCTTAGGGGAGGGTATGTATGACAAAATTATTTATATGTTTTTTGTTCAAATAGTTTTAAAATGCGTAATTGTAGGGCCTAACATATTTTTAAATATATATTTAGCTTCTGAAGTTTCAGATAGTTACATGCGTGTTAATTTACTATCTGGTCTTTTTGTATACTTAAGTAAATGAAAGTGACAAGTGGAATTTAGGTTGACCATGAATTCTTCTACCAATAAATGACGTTTTTTTGCAGTTGCTAAACAAACAAAAATAAAATAAAAAATACATCGAGAAAACGATACTTACAAAAAAATACCTGTTTTTAAAATGCATAATTTATAAAGCAAAATCCCGTGCACTATTTTGCCCTTATCATTTTAATGGTAGAAAAACTAGAATTTAATGGTAAAAATAAAGCAAAGTACATAATCATACATATTAAAAATGATATACAATAAAGATTTCTGATATTGCAGCACACACTTATATTAAAATTAATAACAAAGATTACGTTAAACCATTCAAGTGGTCGCGCTTCTCAAATAGAAAAAACCTATCTTTCTCACTAACCTAATATAGTAATTTAAAATCTAGTCGTAATAATAAGTTTGCTTTGAGGTAGATTAACAGGGTGTCCACTACTAAAAACAGTTTCTGTCTAAATATAAACTGCAATTAATCAATAAGATGGGCTTGCCCTCAGAACAAATACAGTACAGCCACGAAAATATGACGTTTTTTATCAATTCAACTTGGTTTTACCATACTTAGTTATCTATCTGCTTAAGATGTAGCGTAGCAATAGATTTGCGAACACCCTGATCAAATTTTTTACAGTCCTATTAACCTAGAAAGATTTTATTATTTACATATAACTATAGCACTGCAAAACGGGGTGGCTCTGAGTTGCCGGGGCGACTTCAAAGTACGACGGCGAACTCAAACTCATTCACGTTATAACGCCCACTAGTCCTCCTTGATAGCTTCATAAAACCTCATAGAAGACAAGTAGAAATAGGTACTTGTCAAAACCTCATCTCGTATGGACAACGTTTAAAACGATCAAAGTAGCCCCTATTATAATTTTTAATGATCCACTGTTACATTAGTTATTAGCTCGAGAACTCATTATTGGTAATCACGGTGTACAGTACAACCCGTAGCAAATACCTTTTATTTTATTATGAGAGGGAGGCAAACGAACAAGCGGGTCATCTGACGGGGAAATGATCACCGCCGCCCATTAGTATCAACTACTCAATGTGATTCACTGGTCCGTTGCCGGCCTTTTAAGAAAGTATAAGCCCTTTTCCTTGAAAGCCCCGATGTCAGTTGTCCGGAAACACTACTGACGGAAGTTGATTCCACAATTGCCCTGTAAGTACGTGGCAGGAAGTGCCGAAGGAAACGCAGTGGTAGACCGCCATTCATCGAGATGCTGTAAATGAAATTTAGACTTTGTCTACCCCAATTTAACCAAAGCCACCCCGTTTTGCGGTATACGAAGCGTGTTACTTAGACTTTGTCAACTTGGATCTCACCAACAAATCGCTCTTTTCCAGACGCCATGCATGGACCGTGAAAAAATTTCAAGAAGTTAAAATTTACAACAGTGTGTTTATAAGTCGAGAAAACGCCGATGTTGGATGATGTCTTATAAATTATGTATTTCGCGTAAATATTAAAAATAAGCCCAAGCCTCTAAAATGTGATGCAGTTTTTTCTCAAAATTATGGTCCTTTAAATAGCAGGCCCTCAGTACTCGAGATTAGATTCTAAAAATTAAGGCACTCATAATAGCCTCCATACCTTTTGCACGTGCGGACTAATTACAAAATTATATACCAACGTTCGGGTTGATAGAAGCATTTCAAAGCTAAAATTACAGATTCAGATTTTAGAAAGTACATTAAAGGCTTTAAAAGCAAATGGGATAAAGTAGCAAAGGAAGCTGTTTAAAGTGCAAAATAACAGATGACCGGGCTAATTTTCTGTACAGCGGTCTAATTATGTCGTTTAGCGTTATGTCTTCATCTTGATAAGGCACCGTCCAAACACCCAACGATCTAAATTGCTCGATTCAATTAAAAACTGCGAGAAACTAGGCGGCTTAAAGCAAGTTTACTTAAGGCAACGACAGTGCGCCAGCTAAACGTAGCATTCTGCAAAGACAAGTTTAACAATCTAACGAACAAACACTGGGTTGTTCGTGTGCTTTCATCTGACATTATGTGGAATAAGGCTACAAAGCAAGCGTTGCCTCTTCGTAAAGGAATACATTAGATACGATCCAGCCATCCATTCTCCCTAACCTTCGTGAACCAAAGTTGTTTAATTCTCTACCTATATCTCTGACACACTCAACACAATACACTTTATGTAATTTGGCTTATAATCATAAAATATATGCCAAGAGTTCTGTGCAACGGCAGTTCGAAATAGAATTTTGAATGAAAAATTACAGTCGAGTTCATAAACTTGCGAGCAAACACTTGATCAAAAATATCTGAACATCTACTCTATTATTAACGGCGTAGAAGCGTGTTCAGATATTTTTGAACAAATTTTTGCTCACAAGTTTATGAATTCGACTGTACAGAACAAAAATCCCGTTAAACTTTAAAAGTCCAATTACCGAATCCCGCTAAGGATTCGATGATTTACAAACATTCATACTTATTGTCACTGTTATCTAATATGACATGAATATCACAGCATCACATGAAAAAAAAATAAAGATCATCGTCATTCTATAAAATTCTTGATTCTATATTTTTTGGCACATTTAGTTGTATTGCTCTCATGAGCATGCTGTAATATTTGTTTCCTATGTCGCCGACGTGGCAGTCATCCCATCTAATCTTGAGGGAAAATGATGTCCTATTTAGGTTCCGAAACGGCCAACTCGGCTATTAAAACATTGATAAATAAAACGTTACTACGCGGTTTATCCTCTAGCATTCGTAAAGTCGCAGGTCTAAAAGAGATCGTCCCTTGCCCTTGCAAAACATAGTGTAACACAGTTGATGTTATGGTGGATGTTATGGTAACCGAAGTATTAGGTTAAGTTATACATAGATGAGATTCGAATGTATTCCTCTGATAACACAAACTTTGCATAGAGTTGGCAGCAGAATAAGAAACGGGCAATGCTGTCCCCACTGCGATAGCAGCCTTAAACTTCGGAATGGATAGGTACACAAAAAGCTTAGCAATACGCGTCATTCTAGTTCGCGGTTACCAGCCTCGGGTATTGGAAGTAAACCGGGGTTTTGTTTAGCTTTTTAAATTAGAAATCCGTGCGTGCTAGTTTACTTCGCGAACGCCTCAGGGGCTACACTGTCCAGTATTAGCCTGATTAGGAAAAAATCGTTGAGAGCTGGATAAATCGCGAGAAATTGGACACTGCTAGTGGTTTTGGGTATCTTCCACAATAATCAGAAATTAGTGTATTATATTCATCGTATCATCATTGACCAAATCATGATTATGGCGTTCGTAAAACAGCAAGTTATCCGCTCGGAACCTAATAACTGAAAAAATTGCTCATTTCTACAATTACCTTCTTATATTCTAAGGAAGCACGAACGCTTCTGAGGTATATACGATTTTTTATTGCATCCACTGTTAGCTCATGTCTCCGACAGGAGTTTAAGGGCTTTTCTGTCCAAGACTGTTTCCAACAAAATGCACAATTTATCTTTTCTGAACACTAATCTTTAAGACTATTTCATTTAGCTTAACAGATCTGATGTAATGCTACTCCAGCAGAATAAATCTTCAAACATAAATAGACACTAGCTGTTATAATTTTGCATTAAAGGAAGCACACACGTCTAAAACATATTGTATAGCATGCTACCTTTATATGAGCAGTTGAACCTTTGGGAGTCATAAGAATTCATCGAAATTTTAAGCGTACGCAGAAGTTAGCTTATTAAACTTGGCTTATTAAATTTGGTTTGTTAGATTAAACTGGCTTCCAAACTGTCCCAGAAGCGCCACGAAGCGATTTTTAGGTCGAGCGAGGCTTAACACGATCGGTGTCAGTGACACAACGTCTATGATCAAAAAATTCGTACTCCTATGCCAGTGACACGGATGTGTGTCAGCAGAATACGTACTCCTACGCCAGTGACACTCATTCGTGACTGCGATCATTTCGGACAGCACAGCGTAAGGACTTAAGCGGCCAGGGCGGATCCACCGTTGTGGGTACGATGGGCATGCCCACAACCCTAATAGACTGGTGATGACACATTTTCACGGTCTATCGAGATGCTTGGATGGCCAATATCTTGATGCGCAGAAAAGGGGAAATAATCATGTTCAAAAGTCATTCATGCATGAGTCATGATTGTTCATGGGCGAGTTAATTTTTTGAGGCATGGATCCGCACCTGTTAAGCGGGCACATAGAGAGCGGGTCGGGTCGGTTCCGACGCCTGCAGGCAGGGCTACTACGAAACTCGAAACTCGAAGTTCGTATCGTACCGTCCCTCCCGCTCTCGTATTAAATAGTATAAGTGTCAGAGGGACCGCACGACACGAACTTCGAGTTTCGTAGTAGCCCTGCCGAGCCGTGCGGTTCATTGTATTCACAGAGAGCGGGTCGGATCGGCGATATTAACTGCCAAATTCGCTTGTGTACGTCGCACGCAGCATTCTTTGACAAGAGGCAGCACGATGCAAACACCGCCCGTTACCGCTCGGCCCAAGTGCTGTTTGTGACGACGGGCGACCGGCGGCCGTCGCGGTCCCGACCCGGCCCGGTACAGTACAGACCCGCACCCGTCGTCTGTGTGTTAGGCTTTAGCGGGATGTTTCCGGAGCCGAATGTGTTAAGTCGCTACCGTGCATCCAGAGGCAAATTAAGGATATTTTGTTTCAAAACCCCAACCCAGGTATCGCAATCTAAAAAAGATTAGGAACTCGGAGCTAGACGATTTATCAGCAGGGGATGTGTGTTTCACAAACAAAATGAACACTAATGCATTCCCTTGGACTGCTTTGGTTGATTTTACAGTTGGTAGTAGCTGCTGCTTTTACCTCTGATATTATCAAGAGTGAAAGTGTTCAAAAATATCTCAATAGGTATGCATTATTGCATCAAGTCATGAATGTCAAGTTCACATATTTTTAAACATCTTACCCACTCTAATATTTCTGATGCAGACAAAATAAGCCAGGTTGGAAGTAGATGGGCAAGGCTTCAAGAGTGTTTTGAGCTATATCTTTTGCGTTACAAAAATTGACGAAAATGATCAAGGTAAGAAACTTACTGTGAAAACGGCCCGGCAGATTTGTTGTAAAACAAAAAAAAAGTTCATGGACATATTTGTTGATTTTGGTAACATTTTATATAGTGGTTCAAACAACACATTTGTAAAGGCTATACCCAGATGTAAAAATGGTTAAAAATTAATCTTAACTGGTTCTAGGGAGTTAACTGAATTCTATAGGCTCCAAGAGGTTCAATTGCACATTCCTCCAAATTTTGCTCAGTATCAAATTGGCCATCCCCAGAACGCAGGCCCACGAGCCGCTACTACGCTACTGCACCCTAGCTCACAGAGTTGGTCCCATAATACTCCATAACGCCTCACATGTACGCCTATAAATAAACAATATACAATTCCGAAAGTACATACATGACTAGATTACTTATTCATGTAGAATTCGGAAACATTTTGGTATACCCACGTACAAATATACAATTTGGCAATAACCGACCGTCCCATACCTATATTCTTACATGGAGAACATCGGAGTCCATTAACATTTCCATTTTCATCCAAACTACATAACAGCTCAGACCACTTACCTAATGAGGTAGCTCCTCGACAAACTAAATGCTGGGGTGTGGCTAGTGGGGCGGCGGGGGCGGCGGCGGCGGCTTGGGGCTCTGCGCGGTCTGGAAGGCCTGCGTGAAGGCTGGCAACCGCTGCCGCTGACCCTCCTCTGGCCGCGACTCAGGCTCATCGAGGATGCCTAGCATCTGTGATGACAACCCCGAGGGGCCCTCTCCAGGGTCTGGCAGCAGCAACTCTCCAGGATGCAGCAGCTCTGGCAGCGGCTCCGAGAGATACGGCAAGTCGGGCGGCACCGGGTACTGCGGGGGCACCATGAACACCACAGGGAACTCCACAGGCATCAGCTCGCAGCTCGGCGACTGCGGCCTCTCCAGCTTTATCTCCACCGGCTCTATCTTAATATCAAAGTCAGGCGGGATCTCTACTATTATTTCAGATGAAGGCACTCTTGTTGGTCCTTCTGGTGTGCTGTCTTTTGGTGAAGGTGACTTCCACATGTATTCTGCAGGATACTCCGAGAAAGATGAAGGCTCGGAAACTATAACCTCTTCAAACGAGGAGGCTTCGGGCACCTGTTCGCTTGAAGTTCCCACAGCAGCAGATCTCCATGACTCTTCAGGGTGGGCATTCTTTACATGTCGTACCAGATGGTCCTTTCTTCCAAACTTCTGCGGACAGTACGGGCATAAAAAATCCCGGCGCCCCGTGTGTACTACGAGGTGGCGCCTGACATCCTTTGCTGTAAAGAACCGCCGTTGGCAATAATCACATGTAAACTTTTTATCAGTCTCATTTTTAACTGTTCGGCTACCAGTGTGGACTTTAAGGTGGTAAACTATCTCTTGTCGCGTGTTAAATACTTCATCACAGATTTTACACTGTAAATTACCTTCTTCAGCAGAATGCAGTGCAGCATGCTTCCTATAACTAAGCAGGGATGTGTATGATTTTCTACAATCTGGCCTCTCGCATGTATATAGCTTCTTAACAGGATTGTGCACTCTAACATGGTTGGTTAAATGATCTTTTCTGTTGAATGTTTTACCACAGACACTACAAGCGAAAGCGCGAGCCTCACTGTGTATCAAATTGTGTCTGACGAGTTTGAATTTAGAATTGAATCGCTTGTCACAGAGGTCGCAGGAGAAAGGAAGCTCGCCAGTGTGAGAGAGGACATGCTGACTAAGCTTGCCGGGGCTAGAAAAGCGTTTGTCACAGGTGCCGCAGATGTGGCGCTTGGAGCGGTCGCGGCGGGTGCGGCGCTCGCGCTCAGGCGGCGCGCGCTCCTCGCGGCGTTGCGGCAGTGTGGGCACGCGCCGCGCCGCCTTGACGGTGCGGAAGCACTGCTTGATGCCGCTGGGGCCGGGTGCGCCCAGCGCCACGTACGACAGCTTGGTGCCCAGCTGCGAGGGCGGCGGCGCTACGCGGCTCTCCGCCGGGGCGGGCGGGCGCTCCTCGTCCTCGCCTCTTGCGCCGCCCTCCTCCCCGCCTGCTCTAGGGTTCGGAGGCGGACTGGCCATCTCGCGCACATTTTTGACGCGCTTGCCCTATATCGCTGTCCGGGTAGCTCGCGTCGTGGCCGCCTCGGCTCCGCGGTGGCGCTCGCTCGTCGTGATGGCAGAAAACATCTCTGTCACATTGACGGTATGGAAGCCCTTTTTCGTATTCGTGTCACATGGCTATGGACGTCTTCTTGGGTCCTATTAACGATTTTCACTTGACCGTTTCTCTTGCTCGACTCACTACGCTTTTATTCGAGTGAAGAAAGTAGAGAAATTATGGAAAAAGATTGAAAAAAGGACTTTTCCAAAGAAATACGTAGCGCTTGACATCGAAATGTCAAAATAATGAAGCCATAGAGCCATGTCAAAAAAAGTCCGCGGGATTTATGGTTCAGCCAGTGATGAGTGATAGCACGGTGAAAGATAAATAAGGATGATGGTGATGATTTTGGTGATGAGCAATAAAAATTCACTGAACATGCTGGCTGCTCAACGAAGATCAAGACGAAGATTACAGGAATTCACTTTTAGAATGTTTTCACACTATCCGACCCCAAATAAGTATCGACGGTATATAAACTTTAAAAAAAGTAAAACCAACTTAAAAAAATATATACAGTAAAAATGGAACCGACTACAAAAACCTTGAAATTTTTTTTCAACTTCTTTCAAGTCAGAGCCTCAGCACGAGCCAGCAGGAGTGCTTGAATCCCAATATATAGTTTGTCGGCGAGGTAGACTGCTGACTTGTGCCGAGGCACCCACTGCAGACTGGCAGAAAATTATTTACATGGTTTTTTGTGATTACAGTTTAATTTTTTGTTAAGTATATTTTTTTTTTCGTTTACTTGCCTTACTCTTTATAAAATTTCATACTTCTATGTCAAGAAAAAAGAGGCGCCGACTTCAAACTAGAAGAAAAAAAAATTCAAGGGTTGTAGTCGGTTTAATTTTTTTTACCATTTTACTTTTTTGTTATTTTTTTATTTCTCACTTTTTAGTGATTTGTAGCCAAACAAAGTACATCTTAGAACGATTCCATTAAGCCCAATCACGGCTTAGTTACATTGCTTTATAACAGAGTTCCGTTGCCTGCCTTCTAGCTTCAGCATCAGAACAGTTCGAAAGAATTATTAACTTAAAGCTTTTAAGTCGCTTATTTATAAATTAATCATTATTATTTATAGATGCGCGAGCATTATTTAATTTAGCTTTGACAAGTTCCATTGGCCTCCAGTTCACCAAATGATAGGTAGGTACTATCTGAATGCAAAGCTTGACTTGGTTAAAAGTGCCTAAATCGCTAATGGAGTGAGTGCTTATAAAATTTTGAAGGTTGTCGTCGCTCGTCGATTTCCCTAGGATCCGTCATTAGATCCTGACTAGGTGACAATGGGACCACCTGGGAAGTATGCTCTCAAGAACTTCTCATGTTTCTCACATTGAATTCGTTTGATAGAAATAGTAGATTGTACAACAAGAGCATAAAACGAGCCATTTTACCCAAGACGTTCATATAGCCACCCGAGCTGGTACGGCGAGGGTGGATAGACACGTCGAAGGGAAAATGGGTTTAATGCTCGAGTTTTACACTACTTTTCACTTCGATGGCGAGGAAATGAAATAGCAACAGTGGAAACAATTGTTCACTTACAATGTACCTACCTTTTATTGTTAACTTTTTATTACTATAATTATAAATGTTTAGTTTTATTGATCAATTTTGATTGATTTTTAATTTTATATAAATTAAAATTTATTTTAAAAAATTAGTACTTAGATTCTTCTTTGTTTATGGCTGTTTACACCTGATTGCCTTGGTCTTAGACGAAGATTTTAATTTATGCACTAGAGCATAAAAAGTCATTTTATGTCGCCTAGACCCAGCATAAACACGAACTTTACGAGCATGAGTAGTGAAAATGATATTTCTATATGGTGTCAGATAGTGACATGAGAAGGAAAAGTTTGATAATATTCTATAAAAAAAAATCTACGTAAGTTCTATGTTGGCTATGATTTGAAAGAAAGCTAGCTAGCAGCTGTCAAATAGTTGAAAATAACCTGATCACTTCTGGCTATTATTTAATTATATTTATTAATCAAACAGTTTCTTCATTTAGAACAGTAATTTATTTTTATAACTACAAAGTCAATATCAATAGGTAAGTGAGAACATTAAATATGTAGGCTATCCCGGAAATAAACTCGCGAGTCACGTTCCAAAATATTTTGTAGCTGGTGGAGCCATTTCTTTCGAAGGTCTTCAGTGTTTGAATAAAGCTAAACTTGTTCGGCGCAGATTATTTGTGTTCTAATTTTCTTGCGTCTTCCACGTTTGTTTACGAATTTTTCTTATTTGTGTAGGAGCTATGTCTGACCAAAATGTTCCCGCCTCGCCTGCCGCGGCTTCGGCCACAAGCGTAGCTGAGGAACAGCGCTCCGGCAGCATCGCTGCTGGCTCAGGTAAGACCAGGCCTTGCCGCTAGACAGCCACTGCTCCATTTCCAATGTTGCGCCAAATTCATGTTTTGCGAGGGGGCTATTTCAGGGAATACTCTGTTAATCGATAAGTGTATTGTATTGTTAAACTCTTTACTGTACATAAAACACATGAAAATAACAGAACATAGGATAATTTTATAACAGTATACAAATTTGCGACTATAATGCATAAGCCATACTAATGATTCAGTAGCTGTACTGTAAGGCTGTGTCCAAAGTCCAAGTGTAGTGATAGCTGATTGATGTAGTCAGGTATCTCAAGATATAAGCATTTTGCTGCGAGTTTTTTGGATGTACCTGTATCTTCCTGAAATGTATTACTATGTTTAGAATAAAACATATTTGATCACTAAGTAAATAAGAAACAACAATTTCAAAACTGTAGAGTGAGGTATATGTCTTTACCATTACTAGGTCAGGTGGAGTATGAGAAAACATGGGAGCCCTTGTCCTTGGCATCCAAATCTTTTCTTAAATTTTCTGTCCTTGCTATTTTTTACTATGAATGTGTAGTAATAATAAGTTAATATGAGTTAGTATTTCCCATACTTACTAATTAAATTTAAATAAATTAGAAATTATTTTTTGTTTGTGGCTGTTGACACCTGATTACCTTGGTCTTAGACAAAGATTCTACTTTATGCACTAGTGCATAAAAAGTCATTTTATGTCGCCTAGATCCAGCATAAACATGAACTTGATAAGCATGAGAAGTGAAAAAGAATTTTTACTTTGTTACATGGTCATAAGTTCCTAATTCCCTTACACTTATTGTGTACATTCTATTGCACATTGGGCCACACAAGGCTAAAATAAATAATTATGTGACTTAGAGACTGACAGCCAATGCACAGCCTAAACCTCTGGACTCTCATCAGCCAATGCTATGTTTGGAGACGCAAAGAAAGTAGCAAATACAATAAGAGCTAGTTTACTTATATTGTAATCTCTTTTCTTCCAGCTGTTGGTTCAACTACTTCAGCTGGCGGTGTTGCAGTCCCAGAAGAGAAGGTATATGGCGGCTGCGAGGGGCCTGATGCCATGTATGTCAAGCTGGTTTCTTCTGACGGCCACGAGTTTATTGTGAAGAGGGAGCATGCCCTCACATCGGGCACAATCAAGGCTATGCTGAGTGGGCCTGGACAGTTTGCAGAGAATGAAGCCAATGAGGTCAACTTTAGGGAGATTCCGTAAGGAGACCTTATTATGATCATTATTAGTACAAATTATCAGGCATGAAGTTGCAAGCAACTGATACCTATCACCTGAACCAAATTTCCTATTTGAAATCTTAGCAGTGAAGACTTCAAGATTTTATCCTGATCTCATACAAATCCATACTTTATTAATATTAATATTAGTATAAATGCGAAAGTGTGTGTGTGTGTGTGTGTGTGTTTGTATGTTTGTCCGTCTTACACGTCAAATCGGAGCGACGGATCGACGTGATTTTTGGCATAGAGTTTATGGGCCAGAAAGTGACATAGGCTACTTTTAATCCCGGAAAAATGCACAATTAGCACGCGATAACTGAACACCACGCGGGCGCGAAGCCGCGGGCAAAAGCTTGTATCAGAATAAAAAGTAGATTTTGTGTTATTTATTCTAGACGCCCAGCTATCTACATACCAACTACTTTGAGATATCAAAAAATACACACACACACACACACCCATGCATACTCACAAACTTTCACATTTATAATGTTAGTAGGATTATTAAGATAATGTACACAATACCTAAAAACTACAAACCTTTGTCCACAGATCCCATGTACTCCAGAAAGTATGCATGTACTTCACATACAAGGTGCGTTATACCAACTCGTCCACGGAAATACCAGAGTTCCCCATCGCCCCAGAAATAGCCCTTGAACTGCTTATGGCTGCTAACTTCTTGGATTGTTAGGCTGTTTGGAGCAAAGCACCACCGCGATTGTGATTGCTACAGAGTGTATAAGTTATTCACAAAACTAAAATTAAAAGGAATAGATATGTCACGCGAGCAAAAAACGCGACTATACAGCTAACCCATAGCGTCACTAGTTTGAAACAATCTATTGACCCTTCAAATAATGTAGTTCACTCAAAAATTTGGCCCACCCTTGATACAAAATTACCGATTCTGCATACATTTGAGGGCCAGATTTTTTGCCGCTCAGTATATATTAACCCAACTCCAAGGGCGTACCCAGCTTCTGGCCAAAGAGTGAGGGGACACTACAGGGCTTGTAAGGTTTTACTCAATAGTTAACATCGTCGGCTAGTGTAACAATATTGACTGCTCAAAAAAATGGATTATGGCAAAGATGGTGGTTCAAAAACAACTTTTCATTGGTGGGTACCGTAAACTGCTAAAACCTGTGAAAACTTTTTATTTTCGATTTTTTATTTTATTTGATACTGTGCGCTCGCTGACAGTGAAATCGATTGTGAAAGGAAATACACATGATTACATTATCTATTCCACTTATTGTTAGTTATGTGAAGTCATGTGATCACGTCACAACCGCCACGTCGCTGACATTGGTGTCACTACATTTTAAAAGCGCTCCATACATTTATATACTATACCACCCAAAAGAAAATGCGAGTTTCATTGGTAAATTGAAAATACTTATATAATTCTGTCAATCCTTGTCTAAAAATGGTTTTATTAATGCAACATAACACAATACAAATACTTTTCATTCAATTAAATGTACTCAGATAAAAATGCAAATGTAATTTTGATTTTATTTTACCATTGAAACTCAAGTCGGTAGTCCGTATTTTCTTTTGACTAGTATACATTGATCTATCGCTCTATCGAATCGTCACTCGGCAATACTAACGTCACTAAGGCTTCTGAAAGCCACCTTTAGGCAACTGTCCTACCCCCGACGAGAATGAAGCTATCAAACTATTTTTATGTCAAATATAGGTATACAAGACAGTGGCGTGGCGCATTAACAACTTGCTTCTTGATTTTTTTGTTTGTATAGTTTGAGCTTCGAAAGAAATTTTACAGCGCTTTGTTTTTTTACAAGCTTTTATTTAGTTTCACATGTCCCGATGTTTGTCTGTACTGTAATCATCAAATCTTGCAAGTTAAATTCGACCAACTTCCAGTAGTCGGATTGTTTTGAATTTACACATGCTTATGTAACTTGCGTGACAATACAATAATCTGGTAGTGACATCCCGGTAGTCTGGCCAGAATCGTCTCCGCACGACGGAACTCTTCAACGGTTAATGGCATCGACTTGAAATTTGGGTCTTTCGAACTCGGCCGAAGAAAAAACTCTGAAGAGTTACGACAGTGGACTTTATGTTTATGTACCATCAGCCAAATAAGTGGTCTATCAATTTTTAAACAAGTTCCTATCAAATGAATATGTCGCTAAAGTCGAACTTTCAAGTTGACAGACACGTCTATTATTGGCTTTGTTGATTTATGATATGCAAACGATTATCGACTTTAGGGTGGTAGACCATATATTTGGCTGATGGTACAATACATGTCAAGTTCAAATTCAAATGTAAGAGTTACGACAGTGGACCTTATGTACAATCCATATCAAATTCAAATGTAATCAACCCGCACGATCGTATCGGCTGGGTTCGAATGGGTTATGCAAATGTAGTTTGGGTGACAATGCAAGTACAGTCAGCAAAAAAAGCTTGTATTAAAAATGAAATTTTTACCAATTTATTGTAATGCTGTAATTTTTTTCATTGATAAATTAAGTAATTCCCTCTGAGCCCAGGTTGCGTAAGTTTTATACATAGCGTCGATAACGACTATGGTGACAATTGCGGCAAGTATTTTGTACACTAACTGTGGGTGTAACACTCATGTTTTTTGTTCCGGGTTGCCTAACGAAAATGTTCACGCCACTGGTACAAATGATAAATGAATACCTAGTTGAATTTTAACTTTTTTTGCTGCCGCCGAGAACTATGACGTACTTAATTACTACCACGCATGGGAATAAATATAAAAGAATTAAATGCTTTTTAATCTAATTACATGTCTTCGTAACTTGTAGAGTGCATTCGTGACCACGGCCACAGCAATGCAAAAAGTAACAAAATTCCGTGGTTTATAGTTAACTGAGAACCGGAAAGTTTAAAACAATATACCTACAGCGTACGTTTTGTTAGAAAAGCGAGTAGACGCTTCTTGCTGATCGCGGGTGGTGGGACAACTGCCTCATCTCACCTTTGCTAGTCTGAGATGAGAACTACGTTAAAAGTAAAACTGCTTAAAAATATGCTACACATTGCAAAGAATTTGTACTTGGATCTCTGTGATACGGTGTAAGTAAAATACCAACTTGCTGGTCCGTTGAGTTCTCAGTTATCCAGATTTAATTGTACTTGTAATACAAGTAAGTCCAATCCTGCTGATAGACATTACTATAGCATCCTTAGCTGCTGTAATACTGTTCACTTTACAACGGCTAACGTCGCGAAACCTACAAAAGTAGCAAATTTAAGATTTTGCGGCTGGTAGGTATAAACACAAAAGATATTTAATTTTAACGCTCTCCTGCATTTGTCTCAGTGTCAGATACGCGGCATTTGCCATTATTGTTGGCTACGCGGCATTGCAGTATCATCGACGATATTTTATTGGAGTAAATTTCGAAAACCTCATTGAGAATGGATCACACCCAAATTTCTAGTTGAAAGTTGAAGTCATTTTATTTTATGTTGAAATTTTATTAGAATAAAATCAGCTGATATGCAAATAGTACTTCGACGCCGTCGATCAAATTTTTTAATATATTATTATAAATTTAATTGCGTCACATAAACTCTTTGTATTTATTAAACAATGTAAGAAATGGGGCAGAGGTTCGTTTTTTTAATCCCGGCCTCTACAACGCGCGACTTGCGGCTATAGCCGCGTATCCACTAGAGGCAGCCTCGGGCCGAGCGGCTGCCTCGCTCCGAGGCCGCGCAAGTGGAGACGCTGCCAAAGGCACGGCTCAGACTGAGGCTCCTTTGAGCACGGCCAAAAAACCGACAAAATATGGCTCGGCTCGCGGTGCTCGGCCTGAGGCTGCTCTAATGGATACGCGGCATAAACGAGCATTTTTTTGTTCATTGTGCAGTCGCGATGCTCTGTGTAGTGGTGGGTTAGTACCATTTCGTCTAAAATAGCAGCTGGTCTAAGAGCAACTGGTTTAAAAAGAAGCTGCTTTTCAGACCAGCTTCTTTTTTAGACGAAATGATACTATACCACAGTGGTTACCTGGCAGCAGCCAATGGATAGAAACACGCTCGCTGCGTCGCCAAGTTACGCGTACTGTTGTCGAGCCGCTGGAGTTGATGTAGGAGATCTCATACCTTCGAAGTAGTATTAGGAACCATTTTTCTTAAGTTCCCTTAAGTAGGTTGTTACATGACATTTTTAAAATGTTAGCATAACCAGTTGTACTCAGCTTAGTTATTGCATATGTTGATAATGCAAGTGCACACGAGTCATTGTCGTCTTTTTACCCGACTGCAAGGAGTGGTATTGTTACAGGCTTTTATTTAACTTGCAGCGTTTGTAAGGGGTCGATATCAGCTTATAGGTAATAGTAATGATTGTTGAAAGTCATGATGTAATGTTTCTCAAAATGTATTATTTGTCATAAATTTCTTATAGGTACCTAAAATAAACACGTGACCTATAGAGCTCGAATTAAATACCCTCATTTTTTTAACGCTTTATTTCCTTACACACTCATACAGAAACAAAGTGTCTTACAAATACCAAATGACTTCTCATGAATCACTTGCGTCGTATATTTATATTGATGGCTGTCACGAATTCGCCAAGATATATATCAGTATCACCTATCTCTTTCTTATTCTACTGTATGAAAGAGGCGAATATACCCGAGATTTAGATTTAACGACTGTTTACGTTTAAAATCTTCCAAACTTTGTACATAAATGTCCGTGCAAGGCTATCTTCAGTGTCACTTAACAATAAATAACTTTTCATCGAGATCTTACTTTGTATTTTTGTTAATAAAATGTAAATTTGATTTGTTATACTGTTTTATTTTATAAAGTTCTAATAAAGGGTGTTTCAGTTTGCTGAAAATAGTACTAACTTGGAGGAATTTTTGGTTTATCGTTATTTTTAGGCCTTTCTCCAGAACGGCCTGAAATCAGATTTCAGCCTGCTGAAAATGACTGCAAGTGGTACTAATTTTAATAATTGAAAACATATTTCGCGGTTTTTCCTTTTGTCCGGTTTCCGTAATAATATACTCACTTTTTTGCAGCTGCCAAACTATAAATTTATCGAGTAATCGCTTCTATAAACACTTACATATCTACAAAAGCTAAAATTAACGCAAGTAATATCTCCCTAAATACACGAACGCACAAAATTTACCGATCGTATTAGTGTACATAACGCTGCTAAGTACAGGGAAATAAAAAAAAACTAAACCACTGTATTTGACTTGTCCTTTATTCAGTTTTAATGCATAAAAGAAAACCAGTTTACGTCTATAAGACATTCGTAAATAATCTCTAGCGGTATGTAAAGGTTTTGCCCGCACTAAACGCCGTCTGGCCAATAAAACATTGTATTGTATAATGCTGCCTGAAGCGTACAACTCAACTGGAGAGGGATAGGCGAGGTGTGGGAAGGTGCAAATGTGAAAATAAAGAAACATAAATATTTTGAATTAGAACCCAAAATGTTGGACCAAAGTTACCACACGATTATCGAGCCCCTAACGATGGATTAGGGATGGAGCGAGCCAGACAAAAGCAGAGATGGAGGTATAACCTATCTAGATTATCAGCAGAGTCAAGTCTCTACTTATGACGCGTGATGGCGCGGGTTCGCGTTTGATAGGCAAGACCGGAGCAAGAGAGAGAGAGAGAGAGGTCATTTCCCAGCATTGGGACACAAAGTATACAAGTACATTTTGGGCAAAAACTTCAGAAGAGAAACCTTCACAGGGGCGTTCATACAAACTAACCAGGCAATCTCCAGATTATTTCGAAGACAGCTGTCAATTATTATGTAGTATGTGTTTGCCTCCCCGCACCTCATGCTTACCCTGGTTCTCAGTTCAGTTGAAAACTCTTAATACATGTGTCAAAAAAGGCAAAGGGCGGCGCGTGCGACGTCCACACCCTCACTTTTTTGAAACTGTATACATGGCAACATATTCACATTTCGTAGGTTTATCTCGACGCCAAGACAGTTGGCTCCTTAACCCGCCTATTTAAATACACTTTGGAATGACATCCTGCTTAACTCTTAACACATTAGGAAAAACAACTTTTACATATAAACCGAATAAGTTGATTAATAAATAAATTCTGCTCTCGATAATTACAAAACTAATCAATTCAACGAACAACGCTCGCCGTCTGAGATCTAAACTTACAACAAGAACTTTGGATAAAAAATTATAATAAAATTATGAATCAATTCGGTTTGTACATTTTTACAAATAAATCGTCTCAATTCCTGTTAAAATACTGTCTAGGAGGCATTGAAGAAAGAAACAAGAGCGCAAGCTTTACAATTTCTAACGTTGTAATACAACGCCATCTAGATATAAGATGTAAAACTACTTTGAGTAGAAGCAACCATCGTACTTCAAAGACTAGATCGTAGCGCCATCTAGTTGTTATAACGTGCCTTGATCGATCAAACATGACGTTTTAAATTCTTGTTTCTTTCAATAATGTTTTTAAATTAAGTAATTAAATGCAGTTTACAATAACTTGTGACAAACGGCACCTTAATAAACGTAAATATACACATTATATACTCGTAGTAAGTAATACGTCGTTTTAAAATTAACACTCGACCCATTAAAATTCCACTATTTATTGTTACTTGGAAGATTTAATTCAATTATCTTATGCGTACAACGTTGTCAGTTAACACTATTTCACGGATAGATGGCGCTGTTGACAATTTTGTGTCGTCAAGCTGCCATTGCATATTTTACCCGATGGATTGTAGTGCAATTCACTTTACCGACAACTATACTTATGGCTCAGTATAAAACCTGCAAAATTACACCAAAAATATAAAATTTGTATGAAAATAATTACAAAACTTACGCGATAGGTGCAATCGTAAGGAATGTGCTGATGCGATGATGCACTTATTTTTATTTATAACCACGAGTTAGGTAAATTTATTGGCAATAATATCACAAACAATATTATCAATCGGTTTTAAATGTATATGTAATTTTCGAAAAACAAGTTGCACCTAAAATTGAGCTAAAAAGTTCAAACGAAAGCTTTATGATTTTTCACAAATAGTTATAATTTCGAATTTGAAACACGACATAATAATTTGAAGCTCAACAATGCCGATGATATGTCAATAGATATACGTAACACTTAGAACTGAAGATTGTATGAATAATATTATATGAATGCAGCGTTCCGTAACTTTTATATGAAACGGGCATGTACTAATGGACAATTTGGCTCAGGACTTAAATAAAACTGACATCTACGCTACATTGAATATTGAGCAATCATTATCAGATTGTCTTTACAAGCTTAAATCGCACTATTGGTAAATCACGGTATGAAAGGACCAAACGGTCTTGATAACTTGGACTGGTTGTCCAAGTGTCGTTTCACTGAAGTCCAACGAATACCATTTTAGTAAGACCCTTGAGTCATACTAAAATTGTTTCACCAAACTACTAGACCTCTTCGAGCTTTCAACGTGGCACCATTACAACATAATCGAAGCGGCATTGTAAACTTCAAAACAAAATTAAGTATCGCTGATAAGTACTACAAACAAGTACTACTGCGGCACTAACCGTAAAGCTGTCAACCTCAAAAAAAAAATCTACAAGCGATTAAAACCGATTCATCCTTGATCGGTGTGCGCTATATTCTGATCTACAGGGATCATTTTCTTGCTCACTGAATAAATAGGAGGCGTTTCAATTTTCCCCGACATCGCTTGGATGCGACTCTTGACAGATTCCATGGGCGCAGCGTCGATTTTCTCGTCGATACTCGATGAAGAATGTTGGAAGGAACCTCCGACGTCACTGTTGCCATAAATATGCTGCTCCCGTATATTTCCGTAGAGATTGTAGTTATGTATCAGAGCGGATACTCTATTTGAAGACACGGGAAGACTGCTATGTTCTTTAGGTAAATCAGAGACTGTGATTTGGCTGGTTGTTACCGGTTGGTTGATTTTGAAGTCTGGCTTGGGGAGTTCGTCCTCGTTGACTGAGGATTGGTTGCTCAGGGTGTTTTGAGGGGAGAACTGGCTGGGTTGGGGGTTGGAGGTCTCTGGGACGGGGGTGGAAGGGTCGGGCTCCAGGGCTGCTCGCCAGTCGATGTTGGGGTGTCGCTCGCGAATGCAGTCCACGACGTCGAGGAGGTTTTTAGCGTCCATTGCTAGTACGTGCGCGGCTGCCAACATGCTCCTGTAATATTGAAAGCAATTTTTAATCCTAACAGAAATTAACCTCGGGAACATCTAATTTTTTCAGGGCAAAAGGCGTCCTATTATTATTCTGATTTTCCAATATTATGTATACAAAATTTCATGGCAATCAGTAGTTAAAGACGTGAAAGTGGAATAAACAAACTCAGTTTCGCATATTTATAATATTAGTTTATGTTGCCAGTATGTGTTAGTGAAAAAAATAGGAAGCCATTAAAGTTGAAAGTAGGGTATAGGTAGTGCCACCAGAATTGAGGTCACGCACACTAGAACATGTCATGTAATGACAGCGGGACTTTGACATTCACTCATTAATTTAAATAATTTTCCTTTTATGCAATGAATTCACTTCAACTCTCGTGGCACTACCCATAGTACTGTAATTTTCTGTGGTTACTGCTCACTTGGTGTACTCGTGATGTAGTGTTGTACTGGCATATTGAAGCGCGAGTCTCATGGCTTCGACGAGTGCCGCCATGTCCTTGCTTAGCACTTGGTGTGCCATCTCTACTTCCCTGCAACAATTAATGACAATTTTAACCCTGAACATAAATCTGACTGACGGCTCATCAACGCTCAACCTCAACTGAAATTATACGATATTTATTTTATGGTGCCCTTGCTTACACCAAGAACGAATATTCAAAATCAAAAATGTCATCTTAAACCATCAAATACTTAGGGGCTGTTTCACCATCCATTGATTAGTGTTAACTGGCGGTAAAATGTGATGCCGTCTTCGTCTATTCGAACAAAACAAACCGTTTTAACCGTCAGTTAACACTAATCAATGGATGGTGAAACAGCCCCTTAAAGTTGCAGGAAAGGCACAACGACCAGCTCAACATTGGTGCACAGTGCCCTAATCTCCAGTGCCTGTTTCCCGAACGAGTAACGAAATTTTTGAATGGGTCATCATGAGGGATTCTCAGTTCAGTGGGAATAGAAATAAATTAATAGGAACATGAATAGGAATAAATTAGGAGGAATATGAATACATTTGTAGGAATAGGAATAAATTAGTAGAAATAGGAATAAATGAATAGGAATGCATAAAAGCGTAGGTACCTTTGAGCGTGTTGCGGGAAAGGCACGACGACCAGGTCAACAGTGGCGCAGAGCGCCCTCAGCTCGGCGCCCACGGCGCGCACGGCGGCCAGCACGGCGGCGCCCGCGCCGGCGGACACCTGCGCCAGACGCATCACGGACCGCACCACCGCCGTCGTCGCCGCGTACACCGGATCGGCGGACGGTTGCCGGGCCTATAAAAACAAATTGTTTTCAATAGAGAGATCTCTCTCCAGGGGGACTTGTATATATGCGTCCGAGTTTAGAAACTTCGATAGCGTGATGTAGGATTTGGTTGGAGTTTCTATATTTTCGCACTAGATGGCGCTAGGAGTCGCTATAATAGCTATACAGCCATAGCCAATATTCAATTCAATACAACTATTCTTAAATTGCACACCACAAATCAATACAATTTTATCGAAAATACAAACTGAGACATGGATGCACAGAAAACCAGAAAAAGAGACCAGCACTGGGAATGGGCACTGCACTGGGCAGTGGTGTAGGGGTTATAGCACGCAGCACGGATTGCTGAGGACCTGGGTTCGATTCCCAGTGCTGGTCTCTTTCTGGTTGTGCTGTGCATCCATGTCTCAGTTTGTATTTTCGATATGGTTTCACGGGATACCCGTAAAAGTAACAAATTTGGAGTTGAAATAAAAAATACAAAAAGACCCCAAAAAACCAATCAGTACAATTTTTGTACCTACACTAAATGCAGGGTAGACAGTACGTACGTAGGGGATATAGGCACTTGTATACATCGACCTTATAGTTAGTAGCAGAAAGGTCTACAGTACATATATTTATACTCTTGACTGTACAGCCACCAGCCCCAATATTTGATACAACGAAGCGTGCATAAATATCTGACACGCACACGACTCTGTTTCTCGGGCCGGTAGGACGTGTCAGATATTTTTGCACGCTCCGCTGTAGCAGACATTAATGCAGGTAACTTGAATAAACATCCCGGGTTACATTCATTTCGGCAGGTGATTTGGTTAATTTGACTGCACTCGGACTTGAACCAGAGATAGGGCAAACCACTAGGCTACCGCAGCTGTTTCACATTAAATATATTTTTTTAATTATTTATTTATTTCCTAATATTTATAATATAGACTCTACCCGCGTCTTTGCACGTGTAGGTAAGCCATCAAGTCTATACTTGGTTTGGATAGGTATTAACCTAAATGTAAACAAAACAACGTCAATTTGTCTTAAATATTGAAATTCCCCCATTAAACTATCTAAACATTTACATTTCTGTATTGAAATACACTAGTCTAGTTTATATTGTAATGACAAGTAAAATGTATAAAAACCTTGAACGTACCAAATCTGTCAACTGATGTTTGTTTACATTTAGTTAATTCCTATCCAAACTAAGTATAGCAGCTGAATAAAAATTCCGTGATTTCGCAAAAAAACCCGTGGAAGTTCCCAAAATAACAGCGCTTAATGTTATGCCCCTAATCCTAGTGGTTGATGGGATTTTGTCGCAATTTTTGATACCTTTTCCTCGCTTGGCGGCTTGTCACTCGGCTTCACTGTGTTGGCTGGACTGGTCTCCGATGAGTTCGGCGCTGCTGACAACAAAAAAAATCTTACAGCATAAGCATTAAGTATATTTATAAATTATATGACCCTCAAACATACCTTTCACATCTTTGTACCAGATACGTAACTTCAAAAAAATAGGACGGTTTTCTAATTTTTCACCGAAAATATTTTTTCCAGGTGATTTACATAATTCCCAAGTCTTTCATATAGACGATTTTTTCCAGTTTTACTTCACAACTTTCATATAATTATAACTCTCTTCATATCTAACAAACTAACCTAACCTGGATCTAAAATAGGATAGGATTTTGAAATATATCCTAAATAATTAGTTAAAAAAAAACTCGTTCACATGAAATAGTTAGGATATGAGAATAATTGGAAAAAAATATATATGATGATGATGATGATTGTACCTGAATTTTGTTGAGGCGTTTTCTCTTGAATGCTGACATTTTGCACAGCTTCAGCCAGTTTCTGCTCATTCGACTCTGCTTCCGTGGACTGACCGGTTGAGAGGCGACTCTGAAAGTTATAAAAAGTATCTTCGGTATCTTCGTTGCTGAAGGTGGTGACTAGTCAGAATAGATGATGGGTTCCCAACAGTTGGAGGCAAAAATACTAAAAGAACTATGCACCACAATATTAGAAAAAAAATCAAGCTATTTAATTTCATAGAGCATATATAGCCGCTGACAGATGTAATAAAAAGTTTAATCGAGTTTAAAGCGACTCAATCTTGACCGGTTTTTATTATTTGTTGATTTGTATGTTTAAACGTCACAGAAGATACATAACGATACGTTTTTCTATGCAGACTCCCTTATTATTCGTTCCAAAATTTCATTAACTATACAAAACCTTTAAAAGCATACTCATTTTTACAAACTTTTATTGTGCGTGGCTGTTGGTGTCTGATTGCCTTGGTAGACGAAGATTTTACTTTATGCACAAGAACATGAAAAGTCATTTTTTGTCGCTTGCATGCAGCACAAATACAACTTTTACGAGCATGAAGTGAAAAAATAATATTGTACTTACCAACTTGTCTTCCTGCATCTGTAGCCATCTCCTGTCCTCTTCGCTCTGATGTTGTTGTCGCGCTAGTTCAGCCAGTAACCGCCGCTCTACCGCCTGCTCCGTGTCCAATTCTGGACTCTGTTGTGTAACGTATAAGGATTAATATTCCGTCTACATTATTGCCAAAAAAGAAAGCGGTCCAATTGAGAGTACTTTTATACTATTATGTTATATAACCTAATAAAATTAATTTATTTAAACCAAACCCTTTACAGATAACGCGCGAGTTGAATGCAGTCGGGGCCTGAGGTGAAGAGCGGGACGGGAGCCTCTCCCCCCGCTATCCACACGCCTCGCCTCAGTCAGTCGCCTTTAGTGTAGTGCTGTCCTTGATAGCTGTCGTACGACATATCGATCGCGTTAAAACTCATATAGCACCCCGTATTATTTTTTTGTTTTTAATGAACTGATCAGAGTTCGTTTCCGGTTTTTTTTGTTGACGGTTTATCGAATTACATCCATCGTGTTGAGCCACGTTGCGACTACGATGGATGAAACACATTTTAAAGTTTAGGTACTAAGTCCTGTTTATACATAATTATGTGTTTAAAACGCGAAAGTTAAAAAATAATAATAATAATAAAATGTGAAAAATAAAATAACATTCATTTTACAAATTTATCGCCATACCTTCTGCATGTCGATAAATTCGTCATAATTAATTCTAGTAAGGTCGCAACACTATCGCATTCCTGAGCTCTGCAGTCAACTCGCGCGGTACCTATCTGTAAATAGTTGATACCTGTCAAAATTGAATTAATACTTTTGATATTCATATTTTTATTACGTTATTTAAATTTAAAATAAATAATTAAAAAATAAATATTGCGTAGGTACTCTCAAATGGATTAAATTCGAAAGAATTCGAACTAACATTGAAGTTAGTGGTTTTCTTTACATTTTGTACAAGTCAGTTTCGGAAAAATGTTAATTTTGGTTTGTATTTTAGTACAGAGGTTTATTAATATGTTTAGGCCAAAACTTCCCACGGGACATGTTAACGACACGACAATGTTAGTTCTCTTGCCTCGGAAAGTTAAAGTAATGTCACAGTTGAAAAATTATAGCATAAAACTAAGGAAAATAAACTTATTTTTCAAGCGTGACTCAAATAAAACAAATAATAAAAACCAAATTCTACCGGAGTACCCAACGAACACACAAGTCTGTAAAAAAAAATTAAAAACATTTACAAAAAAAATATATACCGTGTTAAACGTTGCAAATGTACAATATGTACAAAACGTGAACTCTAAACAATCTGAAAAATATCTACACGAAACCTTTGAACATTCACCGACATGCATTTATAAACTACCTACAAAAAACTACGAAAAATAAACCTTCATGCTCTAAGGAAAACAAGCAATCACCTGCACGGGCTGCGCAGGATTCGCGACGGCCGAGCATTCCAACCGCGACGCGTACAAAGACTGTGCGTCCATTGACGACGCAGAAGCGAAGAGCGGCCGTGGGGGCGGAGAAAAAGCCGCATTGGACGCGAACTGACTCGCCGTTTGCGCTGACACTTGAGGCCTATACAACATAGGCTGCGGCCCCTGTACCACGTTATGACCGCTGTAGATTTGCTGCGGAGCGCCAGCGAACGACATCGGCGGTATGACCCCCATCGGTTGCGCGGCGAACGTCGGGCTAGAAAACTGGGACAACGGACTAGCAGACCTTTGGGGGAAAAACGCTTGACTAGACACAGGAGGCGATGGGATCTGCTTTGGTATCATTTGCATGACATGACTAGGCTTCACTGGACTTTGAGAGTACGGAACTCCTTGAACAACTCCTACGGGTACACCATAAGTGACGGGATGGGAGGCCGCCATCGAAGGCCTATAAGGCTGCGGCTTGCACATGGCTTTTTGAGCTGCAACTGCTACGCAACTCTTCACATTATCTCCTCCGAAATCATATATCTCTTCGACTAACGGAGGATTGGGTTGGGATCGCATCTTATTGACAACGCTAGCTGCCAACTGAGCGTTAAGGGAACCTTGAACAGAGAACTGTCCTATATCCTGCTCCCTTCTACTGCGCGGAGGAGGGGAGGCGGGGACGGAGTGCTGGCGAGTAAAAGGAGCTATAGGGACCGGGGAGCCCCTATGGGACAGACTGCCTCTAGCGTTCCGTTCTAAGGAACCCATACGAACAGGCGCTCGCTCGGCCGTAGAAAGCGTGCCTCTCGTATTCCGTTCGAGCGACCTAACTCTACTGGCATATGGTTCATTAGACACTTCATCGGGAACATCGCGCGGAGAAGGTAGATTCTGACACAGATTATCGCAGCTTTCTCTGACACCTACAACAACTGTCAACGTCTCATCTTCGTTTGGAACTATAGGGTCTAACTTGTGTAGACTAGCGGCTGGAATCGGTGCAGTTTGGAGAGGTATGTCGATGATTTCATCGGGTTTTGGGTTGATGATTTTGTCGACGGCATCGTCCTCCGGTAGAGTTTGGAAGTCGACGGCGACAGTGTTGAATACCGAGGCGGGCGTGTTGTAGGCGTGGGGGTGGAGGGCGCGTGCTTGGTTCTCTCGCAGGAGATGGGCCAGCACGAGCGGGTTTTGCGCCACGATGTACGTCTGCGGGGCGGCCCCGGTTTGGACGGAGGTTGAGTCGGCGGCTGGAAACAAAGGAAGTTTCAGAAAATGGCAATTTTTATTTTAATATCAAGATAATTACAAATCTATATAGTAGTAGGGACTCAGAGTTAACATGTTGATAGTAGAAAATAAAAGAAAAAAAATCAAAAACCCTACAGATTTATAAACTACTAAAAAGTCTAGAAGAATGTGAAATTGATTCCCTCGTGGGATGTATCTTTTGCCAACATGTTTATCTCTATCTTTTTTCATTTATGTAATTTATATCACCTATTCCAGTAGATGAGTGTACCTGTCAGGTTGGTATGCGGGCGGCTGGGCTTGGGCGGCGGCTCGTCCCCCCAGGAGGCGGCGGCCACGCGTCTGTTCTCGCGTCGCATCGTGTCCCACGCCGTGCTGCGCTCTTCTTGCAGAATCTCACTGTCAACACACATAGTCCAATTCAAGGAAGAAACTAACGGCGATCAACAAAAGACTGACCCCCGCACGGCAGAGCCTAACAGGAGAATGCATGCTCTCCCGGCTTTCCAACAAACGACTGAAGCAAGACTCTGTTGGTAGATAAGAAAGCTCTCCAACCCTCTCCTCCCCGTAGTAAGCTCCAGGGAATTGGGGAGATGCAGCCGGGTGCTTTAACCCTCCCTTGCTTGTTGTCCATAATAGGTTTGTAGTGATCAATAAAGAATATTTGAATTGTATTGTCTCTTTCCATTGGTTCGGAGCGGGCCTTTGCCTGGGATTGTATGAGCCCAATTAAGAATTAATTATATTGAAAATACAAACTGAAATATAGATGCACAGAAAAACCAGAAAAATAAGACCAGCACTGGGAATCGAACCCAGGTCCTCGGCATTCCGTGCCACGTGCTATACCGCTACACCACTGCTGGACAACGGTACAGACACGAATTTCCCCTATGCACCACATATCTCAGCTTGTTTGTTTCTTATTTAGCCACTTAAGCAGTGACGCTAGCGACATCTGTACCGTAGCTCTCATCGAGAAACTGTCGGCACTCCATTGGAACTAACCGCTTACCCGGACAAGAGATATCGTTATTAAGCAATCAAATTAAGATTGTTTTTTTGGAATCTTTTTGTATTTTTATTTCAATTCCAAATTTTTACTTTTACGGTCATCCCGTAAAACCTAAATTTAAAAAAAAGTAAAAGTAAAAATTTGGAATTGAAATAAAAAATACAAAAAGATTCCAAAAAAACAATCTTAAGTTAATTATATTACTATGTCCAACAGTGGACGTGCTACGGCTGATATGATTATGATGATGATTAACTTACAAGAGGGTCTCCTTCAGCTGATGCTGGGCGGGTCTCTGGCTGGGCTCGTAGGCCCAACAGCGGGACATGACGGAGTACAGGCGCGGCGGGCAGCGCGGCGGCAGAGCGAGACGCTCGCCGTTCTCCAACTTCCCTATCACGTCGTTGTTCTTCACGCCGCTGAAGGGCTTCACTCCCAGCATTAGGATCTCCCACATGCAAACACCTGGAACGACATGAAATTAAGAACAGTTAGTTTCAATAAAAGTTTCTTGTGGCGCATTCTTCTTGACAAAAAATGGTGTTTCCGAAAGCGCAGGTAGTTTATTAAAAAAGTGACATTGTAGAAGAGCCCTTAGCGGCCTACTTGCAGAATAAACATTTAGCACTTGTCATTACGATGGTCATAAAAGTTAACTAAAATATGTACATGGAATCGAATGAAAAAGTGAAACATTTAAGCTCAAAAATGTTTCACTTTTTAACAAGTATTACTTACCAAACATCCAAACGTCTGAGGCAGACGTAAATCTTCTAAAGTTAATGGATTCTGGAGCCATCCATTTGATGGGTAACTTGCCGCGAGACGCCTTATAGTAAGACTTATCTTCGACCATCTTTGACAGTCCGAAGTCAGCCAACTGAAAGAGTTATTGGTGGTTGTTACATTGTACACAGTCCAACTATACGAATAATTTTATTTCAGTAAATTATCTGTCTTTAAAACGTGTCGATTCTCCCGATTCATAAACGAGCAGTAAACTAACAAGAAATAAATAAATCTTCCCCTTTGTAACTTTTTTCCAATCAATAAAAGAAATATACCTGCTTATTAGTCTACTTTCAGTCCAAAAAATAATCTCGTTACGTTATTAACCTCACCTTGACGCAGGTGGGAGTGGAGACTAGTACATTTCGCGCGGCGATGTCTCTGTGGACGAACTTCTTGCTCTCTAAGTAACTCAGCGCCGTTGACAGCTGGTAAATGTACAGTACCAGCGTACACGTTTCAAGCCTGTCAAATAAATATAAAAAACATTTATATCAGGTAACACGGCCTATACATAAATACCTTACAGACTAAATACATAATGTAGATTATATGATATAATCAATAAAAACGCAATATTTGAAACTAATTAGATGACAAAACGGCGTGACCCCTTTGAGTTTCTGAGAATTTGATGGTTTCAGTAAAATTTAAATTACACCAAACAATCATTGGACCAAGCAATCTGACATATAAAATATCCTTTTTATTTTTTATTACATTTTAAGTTTTTTAAAAGGCAAAAAGTCCAGAATTCAGTCAGTCGTCAGTACCTTCTCGCGTTCTGTTGCAGGTACGCCCTCATCTCCCCCAGTGTCGCCAGCTCCATGACTATCCAGATAGGGGGCGCGCTGCATACCCCCACCAGACCGATTATGTGGGGGTGGGAGAACTGCTGCATTATGTCTGAAGGTAAAATAATGAATATAAAATAATTATAAACTTCATAGAATTATAAGAAAGTTTGCGTTTTCACCAGAGATGTGCGAGCGAGGAATGTTTGTCACGAACCAATAGAAACGTTTCATTTACCTATCTTCGCTCCGCCGAGATGTTTCCACTAGAGTTGCCCTGAGCGAAAATACTGGTTCACGACAAACACATTTCTCGCACAGCTCTGGTCAAACCGCAGCCTAAACGTGTAATGTAAATAGGTTTCTGACCGTCAGTGGTGACTAAATCTATTGAGTGACATTTTAATTATTTAATTGGTGTACAGTACACGGGCATCGTTAAGCCACTGTTCGTAATTTGGCCGTGTAATTTTGTTCACGTTTCCCATGTCTATATTTACTACGACTATGCATTACTCGGCTAAATTACAAACCGTGGCGAGTGGTTCACCAATCCCGTAGCGTGATTGTACATAACTTGCAGCGTTCGTTTTCAATAATGTCATGCTTGATTATTTGTTATCTATCTACGTATAACAACAACTCACAGGCTTCTTCCAGAAACTTCTCGGCGGTGTCTAAGTCGGCGTCCATCTTGCAGGTTTTGACGGCGACGGGCAGGATGTACTCGCCGGCGCTTCCTTTGCCCTGCTGCTTTTGTATCGTGAGCTGCCGCCGCAGCGACGGGTGGTTCGCTGATGCCACTCGACACGTGCCTGGATGGAAATAATAATAATAATAATCATCATCATCATCAGCCGGAAGACGTCCACTGCTGAACAAAGGCCTCCCCCTAGAACGCCACAATGAACGAGAACTCGCCACTGCGTTGGCACGCCTCCCACTAGGTGGACTAACGACATCGTGAGAATTGCGGGCAACCGGTGGAAATAATAATAATTATTATTTATTTTCAGACTACTCCCACTAATTTATAAATGCGAAAGTTTGTAAGTATGTTTGTTTGTTAACTCAATCATCGTTGAAACGATTTAGATGAAATTCGGTATACGATTAGTTTGAGTCGCGGGGAAGGACATAGGATAGTTTTTAATCCGGGAAATTGTATAACTAGTTCCTGCGGGATAGCATTAATGAATTCTTCGCGACGGAGTCGCGGGTAACAGGCTAGTCACCCATAAAATTGTAAGTGTTATTATTAATATGTTAGTAACCAACATGTCACATCTAAAAAGGTACATTCAAGTAAAATATAAACTCAAAATCAAAATTTAAATTCAAACAAATGTCAGACACTGGACAACGCAATGATCCTTCAAGGGTTTCTTTTTTCTCTTGAGGGACGGAACCCAAAAACAGGGAATTACCTTTATGCACGTCGCCAAACTGTCCTTCTCCAATAATACCGGTGAGCTCGATCTGATTACGAACTAGTTCGTAGTCGCGAACTGAAAAAAAAAATAGAAAATGTAACAATATGCTTGTTTTGATATCAACAACTATATTTGTTGAAATATGGTATTGAAAGCGGTAGCTGTGTCTCTCAAGCTGTTTCGACCGCCAGAATTGATAGATTACAATACAACAGAATAAATACACGACAATACAGTGACTCCTTATCGAATTTACAATGGGTTAGGGTACTCTTTACAACGTGTTAGTACCTATACCTAGGCTACTTTTATCCCAGGAAAGGACAAATTTCCCGCATGGAACGAGCAAACTTGTTATGTGTGATGTTGTTGTTATTGTCGTGTATGGTTGTCGCTGTTGTTATTTTCCGTTAAGGTTATTGTTCTTATTTTCATCGTCGTGTGTTGTTAATGTCGTCATCGCCGTTAGTGTTATTGATGTAGTCATATATGTTAACCTTATTGTTGTTGTCGCAGTTACCGTTATTCATTATTGTTGTTCTAATCGTCGTTTGTTTGTAGGTGTAACCATCGTCATTGATGTTGTTGTTATTGTTGTTAGGTTATAAAGGCGCGCTTACCGGCCGGGGTGGAGTAATCAGCATCATCATCAACGATTTCCGCGTAGTCCTCAGACAGTAGCGTGGCGGTGTTGCCTTCCCATGAACTCGTCTTGCCTTCCGACGAGCTACTGCTCATTTCCGCTGCAAAAAAATATTAAAACTAAATATACCTACTTTAAATCTCCCAATACAGCGATTGTTGTAAGAAAAACATAGATTAATAATAATGTACAGTCACCAGCTACAATATCTGACACAACAAAGCGTAAATATCTGATACGACTTTATTTCTAGGGCCGGTAGGACGCGTCAGATATTTTTGCATGTTCCGCGGTGACAGATATTAATGACACGTCTTTTCAAATCATATTTACTCACTTTTGCACTGACAGTTAAGCGATTTCCATACGGTAGCTTGTAAAAAAAATAATCTAAGGGGCTGTTTCACCACCCATTGATTAATTTTATTTGACGGATAAATGTGATGCTATCTCCGTCTATTCGAACAAAACTAACAGAGACGGCATCACATTTATCCATCAGATAAATTTAATCCATGGATGGTGAAACAGGGATAAATTCACATATTAAAAATGAAATCAGATTTTCTGCAATGAACGTTTATGTATGTAGTGAAGAACAATTTTTAACAGACTGCTCGATCAATCCGCAATGGGCCCGCGTGGGAACTATGGCCCAAGCCCTCTTATTCTAAGAGGAGGCCTGTGCCCAGCAGTGGGACGAATATAGGTTGGGATGATGATGAAACCAAAAAGTCGTTTCTGGGAAATTGCATTCGTTTTTATAATAAAATTCCAATAAATATTATAAATGAAACAGATACAAAATTCAGATCTATTGTCAAGAAGACATTAATATCTAAGGCGTATTATAAAGTTAATGATTATATCATGGACAGGGATATTTGGAAATAATTCCGATCCGCATTAGCGATCCCTTCAAATAGCGAACCTACTGTGTTAAAAATAAAGTTGTGTTAAATAATTGTGATGTATAGAGATCATTTAATAATATTGTAAATCTGTTTGAAAAAAATTATACCTCGTTGAGTTTCTTGCCGGATTCTTCTCAACAGAGGTTTTTCCGAACCGGTGGTAGATTTTTTTGACATTCATAAGTGCTTGTTATAGCCTAAATTGAATAAAGATATTTTGACTTTGACTTTGACTTTGATGATGATGCTCGAAGGAGGGTTATGTTTTTAATTATACATTTCACTAGAATATTTATCAAATAAGACGAACACTTACTCGTTCTGTTCCAGAGAGAGGTCTGCGATTCTGTGACGAGCCTGCAATAGCCATCCACCAAGTCTGCTAAACTTTCTGCAGCCTGCAATGCAATGGGACAATATGAATGCAACAGCGATCGTGGGCGAACATGGAAGAGGCCGGCCCCGTCAAAAGAGCTCTTCAATAAAAAGTCTCGTCAAGATGGTTTACCTTTTTTCTAATGCTAAAATAAAAGAAGTGTACGGTCAAGGGAACTATTTCACAGTAAACTTTATAGTGACATCGCATAAATTAACAACGTATGACTTTTCCTTTGAAAAGGTTCCATGGTGGCTCATTAATTAAAGTCCTTGACCGTACCTATACGTGAATCACTAGTTTTTTTTAATTCGACTGGATGGCAAACGAGCAAGTGGGTCTCCTGATGTTAAGAGATCACCACCGCCCATAAACATCGTATCGTATCGTATTTATAGTAGTATGGTACTTACATCGACGCTGCTGCACGTGATCGTCAACGTTTCAGTCGCCCCCTTCACCCGCAACTGAAGCGCCGCCTTACCGCACGACGAGCCACTCTGAAAACAGAAACACAACCTTGTAACCCATTGACAAAACAGTTCGTCCAAATTTCAAATAAACACGGTCACACAGACACAAAATTCAAATCTATTGTTAAGAAGCTAACCCCTAAAAATATGCGGACAGCTGAGAAGGGGAATTCCCTGCCTGCATGTTTCCTGAACACTACAAACTAGAGGGTGAATGGGTACCAGGCGAGTGTGCTCAATCTTAGGTGCAAGTCACACAGAAGAGACTTGGGACGGGGGTGCGTCGCAGTCGCGGCGCCCCTTGAATCTGTTTTCGTACTAAATGTGTAGAAACATCGCGATCCAAAACAGATAGAAGAGACGCGGCGCGGACGTGACGCTTCGACGTCTGCGCCTCTCCGCCCTGTCCGCGACGCACCCCCGTCTCTTCTGTGTAAAGTCTAGTTTAGACTCGCAAAAAAACCAAGGATGTTGCAATAAATTACGGCATTCAATTGATCACTTCCAGCTTCGCAATGTTATGCAAATTATACGAATTGTCTTGAAAGTCTAAACTGGGCTTTAGACCACAACTTAGCTTAGCTACCACCAGGAGAAGATAAATAATAATAAAATAAATAAATACTCATCATGGGACAATTGACACCAATTGACCTAGTCCCAAACTTAGCAAAGCTTGCACTATGGGTAAGCAACAGATAAAACTTACTTACGTAGATTTATACATACTTAATAACATATTAAACGTCCAAGACCCGAGAACAAACATTCAAATTATTCATAAATATCAACCCCGACCGGGGATCAAACCTCGCTTCATAGTCAGGTTTTCCAACCCAAGATGTGACTATTATGAACAAAAATACCTGTGGCTGCGTGGTCTGAGATTGCGTGCAGTTGGACTTGAGCGTCTGGACCGCCACGATGTCGCTAAACGACGCGATCTTGGTGTAAGTCGGTGGTTCGCCAGCCTTGTGCGACACGTACGATATATCTGAAAAGATAATAAGTTATCGTAAAAGAAAATTTAGTACAAGTATTTTCGCTGACTATACTTTTTGTTGACTATATACACAAAAAAATCAAAAATTCTGACATACGATGATTCGGACAAGCGAAGAGTATGCGAACTTTGGCGCTCCCCTTACCTATATCTGGGCCGATGGCCAGCTCGATGGGTATGGCCCAGCCCGAGCCCAGCGCGCCCGTGAACGTCTCCCGGTCGTATCCGTAGTGCGTGTGCATCGTCTCCAGATACTTCAGCATGCACTCTGTGTCAGCTAGGTTCGCCACCTGGAAATACACGTTTTTCTGAAACTTGGGAATTTTGGGTACTAGATGAATATTATACATATTTTATTTTATTTTTTATTTATTAAAAAAGTACATTTCACAGCATTACAGTATTGACCAATACACTGTGAAACTACACAAATCACATCTTAAACTAAAGTACAGTGAGAAACTTTACATAGGAACACTAGTTTTCCTGTCATCCATCATCTCGCAGAACATTAATAATTGTCGAGACACAGCAGCCCAACGCCCAGCCAGCAAGTCGCACTCCGGAGTGGACTCCAGCAGCGCATTCAGCATCGCCAGAGCGCGCGGCAGCGGCGAGTGCCTGTGCGACACTGTGCGAGCCGCAGGCACGGCTAACAGGAGCGCATACGCGGTCTCAAGGTTATCCTCGGCACGTCAGGGACAGAAAATCTAACTAGCTGCTCAACGAGCTCAGGACAGTCTGCCGCCCACGCAAGACCCGAACAGTAAAAACTAGAAGGCTCAGGTTGCGCCTCACCTCCAATGAGTTAAAGCCTAGAGTGCCAAGTAAGAATTTAGTAGGGTATAAATACGGGTAACATCCATATATTTTTTTGTACAGCGTTCTCAAGAAAGCCTTCTGGACCCTCTCTAACAGCAAGATGTAGGTCACCTCAAACGGGTTCCATACAATGGCGGAAGCCATACCGGGTGGTACATATATATATACCGGGTGTGACCTAGCAAAAAATAAAACGTAGACCGTACTCGTCAAACTGAACAAAATGAGTTCAGCGACTTTTAAAAATAATAATAATAATAATTTAACGTTTATTTCAGGCTCTAGGCTCTAGTCCCATATTACTGTATTAGTTACAGTCTTATAATGATAATGTTAGTAGTAAAATGATGGAGTCTTTAGATTTTCCCTTTTTCATAGGTACAAATGTATCATGGCCTTTCTTGCCAGCGCAGTGCTGGCCGCTTCTCCCGCCATGCCAGTATCAATGACATCATCCGTCGGGCGCTCGTTACAGTCAACGTTCCGGCCATACTTGAACCAACGGGTATGTCTCGTGACGACGGCAAGCGACCTGACGGAATGACCCTCATTCCGTGGAGTCGTGGCAGACCGCTAGTTTGGGATGCCACGTGCGTCGACACGTTGGCACCCTCTCATATCCATGCGACATCCGGCCAGGCGGGTGCAGCGGCGGCCTCCGCTGAGAGCAACAAACGGCGTAAATACGCAGCCTTTGGTGAGGCTTGTATATTTACGCCTTTTGGTGTAGAAACTCTGGGGCCTGGGGGCCAGAGGCAAAACAGCTCTTCCGCCAGATATCTTCTCGGCTGGTAGATACCTCAAGGGATCGGCGGGCTGGTGCTTACCTTGCACAACGCATCAGCCTAGCTATCCAGAGAGGTAATGCTGCCAGCCTCCTAGGAACGGCCCCCCAAAGCAGCAGCCTTGAAGACATTTTCTATTTAGTATAAGTTTGTAAATAGTAAGTAGATTAGATAGTAGTTGTATTTTTTTAAATTTTGTATATGTGTTATAACTCAATAATAATCTGCTCTGCTACCAATGTACGCCATCCTAGAACACAACTAACATCGCCTGTCACCCTACAAACAACAAGCATTTTGCTTTACATTGCTTCTTCGCATAAACTTAAAGGTGTAATAAAAATTAAAAAAACTAATTATTTTTAAAAGTCGCTGAACTAATGTTGTTCAGTTTGACGAGTATGATCTATGTTTTAATTATTTGCTCATATTACAGGCCACACCCGGTATGTTACGTTACAATTAGAATTTCAATGATGACAAGCTGAGGAAACAAACTTGAAAGATTCAAATTTGCGGCGGAGGTGTCGTGCCCATGACGCTGCATTGTATTTTCTTGTACTTGTCATTGTGATTGATTTGATCATTGAAATATGTTAGGTAATAATTTGAATTATATTTCTCTATTGTAGCATCTCTATAAAATGTTAAATTAGTCAAATAAAATTTGCGGTTTCCACAATTAAAATAACGAACTGCAATTTATATCGAAAACAAATGAGTTAATGCATAATATTCACAATTTCGTCCAGTATTAACTGAGAGCGAAACTATATATTGTATTACGTTTAAAATTTCACTCTGCACTAGGCTTGTGGTGTAAATACAATAAGAAGTAGTTCCTGACACTATACTTACTAGAACGAACTATTCCCATCTCCTTTCTGCTTAAGGTACAGTCGGCCCATGAAAATTACATGTTGTACAATATCTCGAAAAGCAATCAAACCGAATCGCTCCGAACTATTCCGAATAGCCCGACCTGCCGAGCGCCTGAATGATTCTTTGAATGTACTAGTTTTAGTAAGAGCGAGCTAGCAAAAAGGTAAAACGTTTATTAAAACGGGAGGTATACATGCTTATAGACTCGATTACATATACTGGTGTACCAAATGAAACTAAAGACCGAACTAGTTGCGCGATTGTACTATGTAGTTGGGAGCGATCCGTTTAGTGAACAAGCACGCATATGCTGTCCTTTACACCAAAGGCTTACCTTCTTAAACTGCTGCTGTATAGCCTTCTTCAGCACTTTGGGCTTGATGGCGTCGAGTACGGCCTTGGGTAAGAACTTGTGGAGCCCAAACTCTTTCTCTAGGTACTCGATGTTTGACTTCTTGTCCACTGATATCTGCATGTCTTTGCAGAAGTACCTGCAATCATAAAGCACATTAATGTAGTTACTGTAAAATTAATACATTTGCCTGGTGTCTTTTGACCATGATGCCATTGTCTGAAAAAGGTACTATATTAAATTTACTAATTTGACCTGTTTAGAAATATCTTTTATGTGTAAGTCTAAAATACAAATATTAAAGAAAGGGTTTATAGAGAGGTAAAATATCGCTAGATGGCGTTAGTTAGTATCGCGAGGTCCGTTTGACGTTTCAGTCTTGTTTGCGATTGGCTCTTGTAGTTATTCAACCAATCACAAACGTGACACAAATGTCAAAGTTGACAAAAGGACCTCACGACACAAATGTCAAAGTTGTCAAAAGGACCTCACGACACAAATGTCAAAGTTGTCAAAAGGACCTCACGACACAAATGTCAAAGTTTTCAAAAGGACCTCATGACACAAATGTCAAAGTTGTCAAAAGGACCTCATGACACAAATGTCAAAGTTGTCAAAAGGACCTCATGACACAAATGTCAAAGTTGTCAAAAGGACCTCACGACACAAATGTCAAAGTTGTCAAAAGGACCTCATGACACAAATGTCAAAGTTGTCAAAAGGACCTCACGACACAAATGTCAAAGTTGTCAAAAGGACCTCACGACACAAATGTCAAAGTTGTCAAAAGGACCTCACGACACAAATGTCAAAGTTGTCAAAAGGACCTCATGACACAAATGTCAAAGTTGTCAAAAGGACCTCACGACACAAATGTCAAAGTTGTCAAAAGGACCTCACGACACAAATGTCAAAGTTGTCAAAAGGACCTCACGACACAAATGTCAAAGTTGTCAAAAGGACCTCACGATACTACCGCCAACTAGCCTGCCACAGAAACCCTATTTACTTAATGAAACGAAAACATTGATTTTTATAAAAGCATGGTTGCACTTACTTTATTTCTAAACAGCATATTTGTACGGCCAAATCCTGGTCCACCATGGGATGGTTGGCGTTGAGGTAGTCATGTCGCACCTAAAAAAAGAAACAGAAAAACTATGAAGCATATATTTTTTACAAATTATTTGATACTAGAGATTACCCGCGGCTTCGATCTGGTAGTTACAGTTGCAATTCCGGGATTTTACAAAATTCCCCTGGGAAATCCCAAAATTTATATCGTGATCTTCATTGAGGTTGTGTTAAGAACAACTGTACAAAATTTCATGACTCCAAACCCAGCGGTTGAAATTTCAAGATTTTATCCCTATCCTGTGGGCCCAAATTTCCAGACCTCCGTAAAGTAACGCCTGATTCAATAAATGAAGGTATTACAAGTGACCTGGTCGTAGTAGTAGTGGAAGGTGACCCGGTCCTTGTCGCAGAGCGCGCGCAGGTTGTCGGGCAGGTAGCGCACGCGCAGCTCCAGCCGCCACTCGCTCGCCGGCCACGACGCCAGCAGCTCCGACACCGGCGTGTCCTGGTGGATCCAGCGGATCTGGAAACACATGTTGTTTAGCAGGGGTGCTCATTTCGCAAAACGTTACAGAGCCAGTTCTGCGACAGTTTTAGAAATTTTTATATGAATTCGCGTAACAGACTTGGCCTTGGCATAACATAATTTTGTGTTTAATATTGACCTGGCGTACTAATAAAAAAGCATAACACTTATTTGGCATCTGCAACTGAATCAACTGGAGGTATAAGTCTTATACTTATTACAAGGGTCCGACAGTGGACGTCCTACGACTGATATGGTGATGATGAGAACTCTCACGGTCAAATAACCAACAAACTCAGCTCACCTTCCCAGTAGTAAGCCGGCGTGCCCTCAGCGCGAAGCATGACGCATATACGCGGTCGCCGGCAGCCAGCCGCGCTGCCAGCAGCCGGAGTACCGACCGGACGTCTTCATCAGCCGACGCGCGGACCACGTTGAACCCACCGTTGGGCAGGTGCACCTTTAGCGTGGACTGGTCTGCGGGCGCTGTTCCTGGAATCACCATCATAACGTCAATTTAGAAACTTTTGCATAAGTTTTAGTTTTCATCCACTATTGAACAAAGGCCTCCCTTAGAACGGTCGGTTGCCACGGTCGGTCGGTTTACGCTTGGCAGGCGGCTTGGGGATCGCAGTGAGTGTTACGCTGATGGTATAAGTAGAAGACGAAGCTGCCTTCTGGATTTTTCCCTTAGTCGCCTTCTACGACACAAACGGGATGAAATGGGGGGGGGGAGCTATTCTTGTCCGGGCACACCCCACGGAAAGTTTTAGTAGCAATACCTAAAAAACGCGCGCGTTCCGTCCAACCTATCTCGAGGCTCACGAGCCGCCTCGCTTCCCTCCAATCCCCATTCCCCCATATCCACGAGTGCATATGGGGGAATCTCGATGCTACCTTAATTAAATGAATATTTGCTACACCACTCTCACAAACCAAAAGCTAGGTTATATCGTCAATTCATCAGTGCAATACTGTTGATTGGTGTCTGCTTACCGCGGGCTTGGAAAGGCTCTCATTACAGAAACGAGGCTTTTACTCGTAGCTACTGCGCCACAGAATACAAAACAGACGGGCGCTTCCACTAATTCAATTTACAATATCTTATCATCAGTACTCCTATTGGACGTCATAGAAAATGAAGTTAGCAATCAATTAAATAAAATAAGTTTTAGTTACGCGGACTGTATTTTTGTTGACTGTAGGTACCTGCATTTTCACTATACTATGACAAATACTTGCATGCTTATTAGTAGAAGATCCGAACTTGAGAAGATCTTCACCGGTCTGATAATAGAATGAAATGTATTTTTATAATAAATTTAGTATTTTAGAAAATATATTAGAAATGATTTTGCTAAAAAATCCTGGACCGGCAATTTTTTTTTTAATGATTTTTAATTAAATGCAGACAACCCTATATCAACGTGTTCACAATAAAACAGCGCTTACGTTGATATACAATTTGTTCTATTATCTAATCAAAATGAAAGTAGCTGGCATCGACATAATAACTGGTTAAGTTTATACCTGGCAACCCAGTAGTTCGTCAAGGTAAACAATAGCAAACCCAACGTCTACATATTCTATATGTATTATACTTTTAAGTTAATGTGAAATTGTCTTGTTATCTCGATGATGCAACAAAAATTTATTAAAAATCATTTTTTTTTAAATAATTAAAAATAGTCTGTCCAGGATTTTTTTAGCAAATCCATTTTAAATATATTTTCTAAAATACTTACTAAATTTATTATAAAATACATTTCATTCTATTATCAGACCGGTGAAGATCTTTGCAAGTTCGGATCTTAGACTATATACTTGGATGCTTTTGTACAATACAAATGCATTCGCATGTTCACTGCAAAGATTTGGTAATTTCGTCAGTGACAAATTGGAACTTCGTATCTTGCCGTCCCGCTGACGCTTATAATAATCAATATGAGAGTGAGAGGGACGGTGCGATACGAACTTCGTTTTTCGAATTTCGTATTAACCCCCCAGTGTCCTTTCTGTATTTACGGGTGTCTGCGTCTTCGTTACTGCCTATTGATTGGTAGATGACGTCACCGTGTCCCACAGGACTGGGTAATTGGACGATTCGGAATAGGGAATCGGGGGCAACGACCTCGCCAACTAAGGTTTATTGCCCAAATGCGGCCAACAATTGGAGGGTAGTGTGTTAACACGTAATCTCGTTTGCGTCAGGTCGTGTTCGCGTTGTTTAAAATATGACTAAAGCCCCATTTAGACTAAGTATGCGAGAACTTGCATGCAAGTTTCACTACATTGCGGTATTTGTTTGACAACTGAATTCATTGTACCTCAATAGTCTGCGATGTAATGCAAGAATGCAACTTGTATGCAAGTTCTTGAATGGTCTAAATGGGGCTTAACTCAATGATCGTTTGCGGAGTGCGTCTTTCAAATGTATTTTGAACAAACGTAACGTAAAGTTGTCTCTCAACTTTACTAAGGCAAGAGAACAATTTCATTCAACTTCAAGTTGTACCTCTATTTAGCCTCTCTTATGAATGTACGTAAGTGAATGAATGATCCCAGTATAGACATCGTGGGAGTATAGTAAATGGCCTACTGACTGGCTTCGATGCACACTTACGTGAATGGACGCTTTTAAAGCTCAGCAATTTACATCTACCTACAGGTAGGCGGCGATGGACATAATGGCATTATTAGTTCTGACAAATTGATTGAAATGTTTTAATTTGTAGGCAATAAGGTTGCCGTTTTTGGAGTGGTTTCTAGACGGTTTGAATTTATATTCTTAGGATGATTTGTCAGTAATTTGTCCGTAATAGTTTCAGAATTATTTAATTAAAAGGTGGCAAGGGTGAAAAGAAAGTCCGTTGCGAGTGGCGGAGTGGGTGGTGGAGTAGAGTGGTGCTGTGTAGCAGCATTGGACGTCGGGCCCTGTTACGAAGTGCAAAATTCGAGCTTCGTATCTTGCCGTCCCGCCTATGTTATTTAATACGAGAGTGAGAGGGACGGCACGACTGAACTTCGATTTTCAAATTTCGTAGTAACCCCTAGGTACGTACCGTGCGGCGGCAGCGGCGGCTGCCGCTTGGGCGAGCCGCCGGGCGGCGCGGGCTGCATGCCGCGCGCTAGCGGGCCGTCGCGCCCGCCGCACTCCGGCTCATGGCTGCAACAAACAGACAAACTGTTAGTAAAATAGAAAACACAATGAACACAATACAACAAACCCCATGAACGAAGGACAGTTGCACAATGCTGGTGACTGTACCGGCAGAAAGTATTTTTTAAGCGGTAAACACTCGCTAAACTTTTCAACTTGCAATCATTTACCGGAATGTTACCGATAAATGTATAACTGTATATTTCAAGCAAGTATGTTACAGTTTGGTTACAGTACAATCACCTGCATTAATATCTGCAATGGCCGAGCGTGTAAAAATATCCAACACGTCTTACCACCAAGAAATAGAGTCGTGTCAGATATACATATACACACTTTCTTGTCAGGTGGTGCTGGTTTATTTAATTATCTACCTATGTCAAAAAAAAAACAATTCGGAATAGTAGTCAGAGCGTTTTCGCACTACGACCGACTCACTTCCGTGAAAATATGGTCCGAAGTAGACGTAACTATTTGTATATTGTTTACGCACTATATTTCTACGTAAACATACATATACTCAGCGCCCACTCTACGTACAAAATTACCTATTATTGCATACGTTTGAGGGCCAGATTTTTTTCCGCTCAGTATAGTTCTACAACCACTCCGAACCGACTGAACGTTGACATATCTACACTTAATAACATTTAATTTAGCACACTTCTAAAACTCAAGTCAAGCATTGCCGCCAAACCGTATTAGCATCGACAACAATGGATTTCCTTCACGCCCGCGCCCGCAGCGAGGACGTACATAAATCTGGGACGCGAACTGACCGTTCATAATACGTCGACTACCTTCATAAATGTTTAGCAATCCAAGTACCAAGTAGGAGACAAATGCTGGTGCCAGTATTAAGTAAAGACGTATTTAGTGAATTCTGTTTTGCTATCGCTTTCGTATTTTATCGGAAAACTATTGTACTTGAAGTAATTCTCTTGTAATTGAGTAAGCAACGTTATTACGAACTTAACCGACAAAATACGATGGATAAACATAATTTACTAGATCTGTACATATTTGAACACACATATCTGTTCTATTTTAGGGTTCCGGAGCCAAAATGGCAAAAACGGAACCCTTATAGTTTCGCCATGTCTGTCTGTCTGTCCGTCCGTCCGCGGCTTTGCTCAGGGACTATCAATGCTAGAAAGCTGTAATTTTGCACGGATATATATGTAAACTGTGCCGACAAAATGGTACAATAATGAAACTAAAAAAAAAATTTTTTTTAGCGTACCTCCCAGGTAGGTATTTTAAATAGGGGTTTGCTAAGACGGTTTTTCGATTCAGCGATTTGTTTGCGAAATATTCAACTCGAGCATCCCCCCCCCCTTTAAAATCTAAACCGGTGGGTGGAAAATTTAAAAAAAAAACAGGATGATAGTAAGTATATCAAACTTGCAAGGAAAACTATAACGGTTAAGTTTGCTAGCGAATTATTAGTAGGTAGTTTAAGAGTACATAGCAGCCTAAGGTATAAAATATACCTAAACTATGGAAGATTCCGTATAAAATACGAAATTCTTAGAAAAATATTACTTAATTTTTTCGTAATGGCTACGGAACCCTATTTTGGGCCTGTCCGATACGCTCTTGGCCGGTTTTGTAGACCTCCTACGAGTATGTCTACTCTACAGCAATGTGCGTTCAATGCGATTGAATATTTTTAAACGTTGACGCTGCATCAATGTCTAATATTTTGCTATTAATAAGTTTTTTCTGAGATTGAACGGGTGGATTGATTGGGTGGATCAGCCCATCCTCCCTGTTTTATCAATAAATTACCTAGTCCCAAAGTTAAGCAAAGCTTATGTTATGGTTACTTACTAAGCAACGGATAATGATCTTGTATATTCTCGAAGTTATGGAGAGAGGAATTGGCAGTTAGAGGAATTTTTAAAACACCAAAAAAATTACTTTAAGAACTGTCATGCGTCTCTAAGGGTTGAGTTGACATCCACTACTTTCAAAAGCGATAATTCGACAATTCACTTTTTGAATTATCGAGTGCTCGACACGCTAATGCCCCAATAGACGACACCCTGCTGTCATTTCTATTGCTAATGACGTAAGATTAAAGATGCCAACCATTGGGACATCATTTTCCTTATAATTGCTGGGATTCCTACACAAAGCACGGAACCAAACGGTTAAGGCGGTTGACAGGACGCAATGACCGACGAAGCAAAACCTTCGCCCACAAAACCAATCAGACACAGTCGCAGGCGTACCACGTTGTCGTCTTTGTCCGAAAAATAGGTATGAACTTATTGTGGCGACATCCCGTCAAAAAGCCGTTACTGACTGATTAAAAAATAGCATGGCAATGGGTGCGGAGCCCTTGAGCCGGAAAAGCTATAATGTACAGGTGATTGAGTAGGCTGTTAACGGGATCAACCCTATACAACTCAGGAAATGTACAACAGTCGCTTACTATAATTTATTTCTTCGTGTGTGATGAAAGTAGAAATAGGATAATACAGCAGAAAAGTAGAAATAGGATAGCAGAAGTGGATGAGTGGTTGTTGTACTCTTATTACCATGGCAGTAAAGTCGCGTGTAGTTCATTTTGAGCACCGTAATCGCTCATCTACTTCTGCTGGCGACTGTACAATCCATCCAGTAATGTTCATTAGAAAACAAAAATGTGAATGTTTCACGTGAATAGGGTATGGTAGGGTATAAACGCTCCTAGCGCGTAACAGCGTTTTTCCGCTTTGTAGCGAAAACTGCCTACGAACAGAGAAAGCGCCTAGCTGGTTCTTGGCACTGAATGTGTTAAAAACAGGCCCCGGAAATGTTCCAACAGTAGCTCTGGCTATACAATTCGCTCAGTAAAATCGTATGCAGCATAGGGCTCAAAACTTGCTCATAAGTATAAAAATAATAATTTTGGATGCTACTGTGCAGCTCAAACCTATCGAGAAAAAAATTTATAACAAAAAATTGAACCGACTACAAAAAACCATGAAAATAATTTACCAGTCTGAAGTCGGTCGGTGCCTCAGCACGAGCCAGCAGGAGTGATTGAAGCCCAACATAATAGTGCGTAGGTGAGGCAGATGACTATACTCGTAGGTCCACTCCTGCTAGCTCGAGCTGAGGCACCGACTTCAGACTGGTAGAAAATTATTTTCATGGTTTTTTGTAATCGGTTCAATTTTTTGTTATAATTTTTTTTTATTCTACGTATGGCCATCTTTCCCGTGGAAAAAGGAGAGATGGCCAATTTAATTCAGTGTGTAATGATTGCATAGAAGTTTTCTGAAAAGTATCAGGTGGTACTGACAATGTACCATTAATTATGTTACCAGTCAAAAATAAGAAACAGCAGTTAAACGACAGTGACATCAATCATGAGTACTTATAGCAAAAATATATATAACCTCGTATAATAGATACCTAACCTCCTCCTTTTTTTTGAAGTCGGTAAAAAATCACTAAGCGTGTTTACCAATATAATAAGTTTTTGGTGAAAATTTCATTTTGAATACAAGCTTTTTACCTGACTGTACTTTTTGACAACTTTACTTGCATCGTATGTAGTTTACATTTGCATACCAAATTTCAAGTCGATGCCATTAACCGTTGAAGAGTTCCGTCCTGTGGAGACGATCCCGGACGGACTACCAGGATGTCACTACCAGATTATTGAATTGTCACGCAATTTATATAAGTATGCCTTTCAAGTCAATCCGACTACTGGCAGTTGGTCGAATTTAACATGCAAGAACCACTACAGACAGACAACGGGACAGGTGAAACTAAATAAAAACTATCATATCACAATTGCCTTCACATAAATTTACCTACCTCAATCATAATATTGAACAAGGAGTTGTTAAAAAATCGAATGCCTCCCTCGGCTTAAAGACCTTAAAGTAGGTAAATAATGGAAGCTAAATAATTATTTTACATTGCTATAATAGAGCTTATACCCCAGCTATGCAAAAGCGCTTTCAATATACAGAAGTTACGAAAACTTAATTGTAAAACGGGGCCAAGTCCTTTCATCCTCTTGCCAAACATGACACCGTTTCATCCCTGAAGTATACAAGTTTACTTGTTACTCGTAACTGCAACGTAAGCCAATGTTGTGATGCACTTAGTTTTAAGCACATAAGAGGGAGCTTTTGTTTGTTCACATGTTGTTGATGTTTCTGTGAATAAAATGAAGGGTGGAAAAGGTGGTCATCATTTTACATGTGTATTATCTTTACTTAAGTACGGAGTGTTGAACTGAACTAATACAAATTAAGCAATTCCGGCTCAGTTAACGATAGATAACAAAATGCACGCATTGAGTTATTATTTATTAAAATACGTCGTAATTAACTTTTGCTAGTTTGCTAACAGAAAAAAATAATTAAAATCTTATAGTGTCGTCTCATACATATACATATATTATGACTTAACAGAATCTTTCAGCGAATCATTTATCATCAGCTCATCGGCAATTTCTTGGTCGTATTCCTATAACCGCAACCCATTAAACCGGATCCAATATTCATCCGGCGGGCCGGGTAGTAATTATCAGTACACGGCTTACTGAACGTCCGGTGTCCGGCACCCCTCCCCCCACAGGGTGTACGCATCGATTGGTACGCTGCGCATGTATGCACGTTGCAATTGCAATGCGAGATATGCAATGGGGTTGGCAACTTTGTACAAGATCTGAAATGAATTCAGAACATTTTTGCCAGTCATCATCCTAATTTCGGCCTGTATACGTCTCACCGCAGGACACAGGCGTCGCCTCAGAATGAGAGGGCTTGGACCGTAGTTACACGCGGGCCCTGTGTGGATTGGAAAGTTCCGAGCCATTGAATCTCTTCGCAGGTGTGTCCAGTTTCCTGATGATGTTTTTCCTTAATCGAACCACGAACCACTGGGCAGGCTAAAGATAAAATGGTTTGCTAATTTCCAGGACAAAATTCCAAAGCATATATTTGAAGGTATATAGAAGCTTGTAAAGGACTCTACGTAAGTATATATAGGTAAACAATCATAAAATTTACAAAATGTGTTTTAGAGTGTTATTAGCTCCCATGCCACTTTTCGTTTAGAATGGTAATCTGTTTTGACCGGCAGCGCATATACTCAACGCGTCACAGTAAATTATCATAAGTTTTAGACCTCATACACACTGACTAAGTAAGCGTGGGTGTACATAGTTTCAAACTGAACAAGTTAAAACAAGTAAGCTAGTGAATCACGAGAGTTACACAAGTTTGCAACTTACAGAACGAAGTTATCGAACTTTTGTATGCAATATGTAGTGATAATAGAGTCAGTCAACTTTTGTTGCGAAACCAATAAGTCAGATTGAGACGGATTAGCGAGAATGTTATCGTCATTGTGTTCGTAATATTTATCATCATTAATACCTATTATATTATGAGACCACGATGAGACTACGAATGGAACCAACACGTATTTCTTGCTATTACCCGCAATTTCGTATACCTACGAGGAATTCGGTCATCGCAATGCCACAGGAACTATGCAATATTCCGGGATAAAAAGTATCCTATGTCCTTCCTGGAAATAGTATCTCCATACTAAACCTAAATCGGTTCAACGGCTTACGCGTGAAAACGCACACAAATATACTCACATTGGCATGTACGAGTACCTATAAAATTAGGTTAGGTCTATGCTTTACTCATGTACACTATATAGCCGGGCACGTATCTGAATATCGAAAATTAATATTATGTAATGTTAAAAAGTCGACGGTCAAAATATCGAAAGTAGGTTAGGTGAAGTTAGGTTCGATATTTTGACCGTTGACATTTTAACTATTGATATTTTAATTTTCAATATTCAGGTACCCGCGTGATCCGTTCGATCTGACTTTCATAGGTTTGTTTAGGATTACAAAAGAAAATGTTATTTATTTATTTATTATTAAGAGGCAATACCTAATGACCACTGGCTACCCTATAGCTATGGCGTGAATTAAAGGTTGTTGCTTGCTGTTGCAGGCGACAACTACTAGCAGTGTTGCCAACGACTCGGAACCTGATATCGCCATTTTTCACAGCTTGAGTAGCCTAATGTAGTCAAATTTTAACTGACGTTGTCTAAAAAAGTAGCCTATCCTATATGTTATTCCAGATCAGGTGTCAAATTTCATAACTCTAAGGGGCTGTAAGATTAGTAAGATATGCAAAATATTAGTACGGAACCCTACACTGCGCTTGGTCAGTTTTATTGGTAATAAACTTGGTATTTTGCATGTTATTTTTAATTATTTTTCATATTAATCCACTCTTTTCTTTTTGATCCCACTTGCAATCTACATAAATAAATAAAATAAAAAAAAATCACGGGAATATTGACACCAATTGAAATAGTCACAAAGTAAGCTTAGCAAAGCTTGTGTTATGGGTACTAAGTAACGGATAAATATAATTATATAGATAGATGCATACTTAAATACATATTAAACACCCAAGACCCGATAACAAACATTCGTATTTTTCATACGAATATATCTGCCCCGACACGGGAATCGAACCCGGGACCTCAAGCTTCGTAGTCAGGTTCCCTAACCACTAGGCCATCTGGTCGTCTGGTCGTCGTGGTGGGAGGTATTTTTTTTTCTTGGGCTTATGTTCATTTGTGTTGTGATTCTTTCGTTCATCTACTATAAGGACCTTGTCCTTCAAGTGCCCGAATTGGCGACAAATTGCAACACTAGCTGCTTATTAGATTCATTCCGCAATTTAATACCACGGGGACTTTCTTTAACCTTGACATTTGCGTAGATTATCAAAAGATGACATTAGCCACTCGACAAGTAATGCTTGGTATTTACTGAATGTCGTGACGAACATTCGCTACAAGGTTTGAGTAGCATTTGGTGTCACAATATTATTATCTAGGTATATAAGTTGGCACAAAATGGATCCGGAATAAAAAAAACACCACTGTACTCGTAAAATTTTGGTGCTTTGTTGGGAAACACTCTTCATCATCATTATCATATCACCCGTAGCACTTGCACTGTCCGATATGGGACTCCAGTTGCTTCGATTGGAAGCGGCCTTCGTCCCCCGTGAGCCCGCACGAGGGTCACCGACATAGTCAAGCGAATTAGCTCGTTGAAGTGGCAATGTGTAGGGCATATAGCACGGAAAACGGATGGCCGTTGTGGCCGAAATGTTGTCGGATGGAGACCTCGATATCGCAACATAGTACGTCCACCAAAGAGAATGAATACTTTTCGGCGAGCTTTTTTGCTGATTTGTTACCGTTTGTGTTAGCGAACTTGACAGATCAAAGCATGAGGGACAATAGTCGCTGCTAGAATTATGCGAACTTGCTTGTACCTATCTAACTTGCACTAAAGGTTAAACGTTTGCTGCTGAAGTAATTCTAATGTCGATGGCTTAGTTACAATAGTAGCTTGCTCGTGTCGAATTAAACAAATCTTATCTGAAATGAAGTTGACACAGCGTCGAAATGCCCAGACCAGACAGTAGTAATGAAAACGGACGGACCGACGGCGTATCGCAGCCGGGATATGAATATTCAGCCCACGAATCGATGTCCGTGATGATGAATATAAACAACCCTATTATAGTGATAACAATTTTTGCTGGTAGCATTTCAAACGCCGCATTTGTGTTACTAAAATCGAAGAATATGTCAATGTCAATGCAGTAAAACCAATTAGGTACATTCCCATCCCACGGGGTAATGTGGTAATATTTTTTTTACATAATCTCGTATCGAATTGTATCGTTTGGTATAACTCGTATCGCCAAAACTCACATGACACATCTTATAACCTCATGTGTATGAAATTGAAATCGCATAATTTTGTTTGGTCTAACATCGCGTGTTGTATAAGTTTGTGAGTAAGGGTCGCCAGACCAGCTCGTTTCATCGTGAGGTCACTGTCCTATATATAACGTAAACTAACCTATTTTTCAGTTAGCAATTTATTTTTGTGTGGGACTTCTTCGGAAAATATTGATATGTTTTTGTTATGACTCTAATGCCAAGTACATACAAAAAAATGTGATACGCGTTATGCTAAGTGAGTTTCGGACAATCAAGATTATGCCAGGTGAAGGATACCCAGGGTATAGCAACGGGAGAAAATACGCACGTGCGTGCTGTATATGTAATTAATTATCAAAAATACGCATTAGTACACTAACATGTGTCCCATAAACGTGATCACGACGACGTAAATATTACGGCCAGTAAATCTGCAGTAAACGTATTTTACGGGCTTTTACCCACATTCGACGAACTCTAGAGCCGTTTGAAACACTAATCTGAGTGTAAATACTCATACTTCTGAAACCGTACTCAGGGAAGTTATTTAACTATAATAAGTAATATTTGAAGACAAAAAAATACATTAATCCAGGGTAAAATATAATAACTGTAACAAACGACTGCGTTCTACAAATAACAGAAGAAAAGTGCAAAAAGATACTTAACATTCAAAATACTTATGGCAATGCTTCTAAATTTCATTTAATACGTAACAAACATTTGTATGCGAATTCGTCTGCGTCCCGGTAGCATTGTTCTTTCCAGTAATGATAACTACTGGCAATAAAAAAAAATACTACCTTTTGTCTGACTGTACCTACTTTTTGATAAATGTTTTCGCATTGTGATCCAAACAACATATCCGTGACAAGTTTCAAATGGATCCATTAACGGTTTAGGAGTTCCGTCCTGCTGCATGACGATCCTGGTTGGACCAAAATTTCACTACCAGATTATACTTCACCTCAATCGGGTACCGCGAAGTGATAGAAATATGGTTTGCACAAACGTCGCAGGTTTAATAAAAGCTTGTTAAAAAAACAGCGTAAATCGAAACCAATATTAAAAAGAGAAAATATTTGATTATGTTTATTAGTAATAGTAATGGATTAACTCAAAAACAAATAAACCGATTTGTTGCGAGCAACAGCTAATTAACACACAACTTTAAAAATTGTCACATGCTATTGTCCCTAGATGACCCATGTTAGATCATTCACTATCGTCCATCAGTCCGAAGTCAATGAATGATTCACGATCATAAATCATACATAACGGTCGGGTTTAATAACGAAGACCATCAGCATACTGAGTTCTAATTACAATTAGGTTGTTGACAGCACCCATCTACTCACGATTTGCCATAGATTTAATATTGGCGATTGCAAACTGTGACATCATCTAAAGTTACTGAAAAATAGGTACTAATACTAATATTTTTTCGGGTAGGTACACCACTTCTAGCATAATCTTGTTTGCCCGAAACTCACTTCGCATAACCTGTATCGCATAAACTTTTTCAGCAGAATAATTACTTCGCATACAAGAATAATTTCGCATAGGTAATAATAAATGACAGAAGTATGCAAATACAAGTAATAAGCACACCAATTAACTAATTATAGCCCGTTAGCAGGTGTCAAACAGTATGTCAGCCTTCGATGTGCGCCTACGCACCCCAAAACAAGGCCTCATAACAATTGCTCAACTCATTTACATATCTAAGGTTTATTTATATGACAAGACAAGTTTTTGAAAGTTACGGTGCGCTTTTACTGAAGCAGAGCGTGATGTGTAACGAATAATCGCATTAGTTGAAATCCACTTCTGGCTCCACTTCCCTTCTCGTAATATGAAAATATGATTAATCGATTCATACATACCTACATTGACTTATAATATAATTATAAACTAAAAAAAATAATTAAATAGTATGATTGATAAAGAGTAAATAAGGATGCTTGCTTAATGCAGCAATTAACTAAGCCATAAACACCAATTTCGCATCAAGTTAAAAAATTTACGCTGTATATTGGACTTTCGGAGTCCCTTAAGGCTCTTATCTTGAGTGAGTTGTTTATTGACAGACTGCATTCCAACAACAACGTAACTGCAACATATTTAAAACTAGCTATCAAAAGCTAGCAAAAATGCAGCTAGCTAGCGTGCCGTTTACCTGGAAAATGGATCCTGGCGTTTCGCCGATTTTTTTTCCAAATCATTAATTTCCCAACTGTTTCAAATAGAAGAACGATTATTTTTAACCCCCGACGCAAAAAGAGGGGTGTTATAAGTTTGACCGCAATGTGTGTATGTGTGTCTGTCTGTGGCACCGTAGCTCTTAAACGGTTGGACCGATTTGAATGCGGTTTTTTTATTCGGAAGCAGGTTTTCTAGCGATGGTTCTTAGACATGTTTTATCAAAATCGGTTCAGCCGTTTTTGAGATATTGAACTTTGAAGTGACATAGTCGTTTTCCCACTTTTTGTTGGTTAGGTTATTCTGAAACTTATAACTATTCAGGAACCATTTCAGGACTATGGTAGAACCTATAGAGGTTAGACTAGGTTAGTTTAAAAACAAGCCTGAAGTACTTAGTTTAAAAAAACCCGTGCGACCATATGAATTGTATAGCTTGGGAAGAAAATGAACGGCGAAAAATTAAAGAACCTGGAAAATATATAGGTCGGCAGCTGGCAGTTACGTTGCAGTTAGAATGCAGTCAGTATGTAACAGCCCTTATCTGCAGCAACAGCATTCCATACAAAACAACATCGCCGGAGATTCTCAACATCAAAATTCGTGTCAAGGGACCGCATAAAGCTCATTTCGTCGGATAAGCAAGCGGCGGCAGAAACTGTCAGTGTCGCCCACCATCGCCCACACACGTTGCACAATAAGGGAAAGTTAATGAGAATATTATCAGTTGACAAAAAATTAAGTGACTTATTTATGTTTGTGTAAGTTGTGCACCGAAAATTCGTGGGATATAAAGAATCTCCAATAAATTTTAATTTTAAAATTTTTGACGGTGGAATCATTCACACTGCCACTGAAAGTACCTAAATATAATTCCATATGTTTAAGGTTATTTACTTAAATGTAGTGTTGATAAAATAACAAAGTGTGTCTGTCTCAAATATAATTAAAATTTTTAGTTTTAATTCCCAACTAAGGGACCTCATACATCCCTGTATTTTTTATGTAAGTATTTTTCTCATTAATTCTATGTAGGTATACTGTAATTTATATGCATTTTGTTTGTAATTATTTATGTATGTATGTATGTAAATACTTTATTGTACATAAAACACAAAATAATACAAAAAGAAAACAACAAAACAAAAAGAGTACAAAATAATAATGTAATAAATAAATGTGTAATTATTTATTTTAGTTTATTGTGAAAAAAATACTTTCTGTAGCTTTCTGCCAAGGTTCTTGCGTCGCATTATTCTTGACATTGATATAGTGATATGGTCTTTCCGAAAGCCCTGGTAGTTTAAAAAAAAGTGAAATGTAAAACAGTCACAGACGACTAAGTGACGCATTTTCATTGACCAGCTTTTGATTAACTTCCTTTTGTAGGTATGTATCTAAGTAAGTCAGTCTTCAAATGATAAATCGTCGATTACCTACAAAAGGAAGTTCTTTAAAAGCTTGTCAAAAAAATGGCACTCACTTTTAGTATGGACAACAAAGTATAGTCAGTAATAAATCCTATGGTCAGCAAAAAAAACTAATATTTTAATTGGATTATTTTGTATATTAAATCCTTATTATCAACTCTTGAATTTGCCATGTCTTATATTAAATATTATTATAAAATTCGATAACGGGCATTGTGAAGTTTTAATTTATAAAACATAAAAAATAGTGAAATACTGTATTCCTCGATGACCAAAATAGAGAAAATCCGATCAGCGATCTATTAAAAATCAATACGCTCTCATTACGAAAATACATAATTACCATTGACATAATTATAAAAACGGATTAATAATGCAATGCGATCTTGTAATGGATTACGATTGGAATGCGTTTTCGAAAGCAATTGCCAATAACAGCAATAATTTAGTTCGTAATTATAAAGTAGCAATTTATGGCATGACGCAATTAAAGTTGCTTGAGGACTCGGAATTGCACTTTTACAAGCTTTTATTTAACTGTTTAGTTAAGTTGTATTTAAGTGTTCAGTTCAAATCCTTCAAGTCGAATTTGACGCACTTCCAATGGTCGGATTGACCCACATAAATGTAGGTTGGTTGAAAATGCAAGTACTCATACATTCAACGAGAAAGCTATTATTTACAAAATTAACAGACGTCTAAAAAGGAGGAGGTTATTGTTTAAAATTACGCACGGGCTAAAGCTCGAGAACCAAGGATAAAGTTCCGCTTCCACCAGAGATGTGTGAGGATGTATTGCGAGGAATGTGTTTTTCATGAATCAATAGAAACGCTTCATTTACCTAGCCTCGCACAGCACATCTCTGGTGGAAACAGCTGAGCGAAGCTTGGCTAGGTAAATGAAGCGTTTCTATTCTAAGAAATACACATTACACGCAACACATTCTCGTACATATCTTGTGGAAACCCAGCCTTAGACTTGATAAGACTATAAATTAATTGTTCGCCCCCGAAAACCCCCACTTCGCAAGAAATCCTTTAAAGCCGTTTCCAAGATCCCCGAAATAAATAAATATAAAGGAATTCTCGTTTAAAAGTGTTAGATTAGAGAGGCTATATTAACTACTAAGCCTTGTTAATGCTTATGCAAAAAGGTGAGTGTAGGAGCAAGGATAATCCAGCAGTTCAGTGATAAAAGAACTGCATCGTGTCAATACTCTTTTGAATCATTTGATGCAACATACAAGGATAGGTTTAAAAAAATACGAACCTTCTGGACCTCACTCTGGTGTATCTCCAAGTATTGCTACTATAGTGTCCAGAACTAGACGGACACAGCAACAGTTGTAAGCTGTTCGGTCGTGGCTGCCGCAGTTTCTTCACTCGCAACTTCACCTCTTTTATTTCTTCCCGCTTTTCCTTCAGAGGTGGCTTCGATACACTCCACCTTTTTTCTTCCCCATATTCAATTTCTTCCAAGTTCAAATGTTCAAGTCTGTCTTTTATGTTTCTTGAACGGAGTAAGTCCGGGGTGAGGTCTATTCGGTCGTTTTTCCTAATGTATGTCGGAGGTCTTCTTGGCTCGAAGACGACCTTGGAACACTCTGTACTTCGTCTCCAGAGTCGAGGCGAAAGAGGCCAAAATCGCCCCCCGTTCATAGCCGGTTCCATGACCATTTTTAAGCACTGATCACTAATTCACATTTGCAAACACACTTGACTATATCGACTAAAAGATTGTTATTTAACCTGTTGATAATTATCAGAAATATTATGTTAAAGGTCACTTCGAGATTACAAAAGTAACTAAACTGTAGAATATGAACTGAAGTTGGACCAAAGAAACAAAATACTACCTACACTGCGCGACCAAGATCATAAAAAAATACGTTATTTTGTTTAGATTTGTATAAAAACAATAATAAACATTAGATATAATGCTGTCTTAAATACGTCCACAACAGCGGAGAGCGTGATACTGAATGGAGTAGGAAAGTGCATTGCGAAACTTTTTTATACGATTTACTATACCGATAAGAATGAGTCAGGTGTATGTAAATGACAGTAGCTGAATGGCAACTATTAAGGAAGACGTAAAGGCAAGAAGCGATAGTAAATCTTAAGTTTTTTAAGGAAGTACTTGATGCACCGGTTTTTACTCTGACCTAAGTATGATATTTGCGGGATTAAAAACACACCGAACGAGATGATATGAATCATCATTGTAATCATTGTAAAGGTGTCATCCTACGGGACAGGCCTAGCCTAGTGTAGGTGACACGGGTAACCTCTATCTGCAAAAACAAGTACGGGGAAACTGTTCCTGTGCAAAACTTAACTTTATGTAATCTGTAATGTCACTGTTTCCAATCAATTTTATTTTATTTTTTATTTATTTTTATCTGACGTTATTCCTTAATACTGCTGGATAGCTTCATCCCATGTTGCCTGTGACTGAATCTTTACTTGACGAGAAATAGTTATTTCAAAACTTAAACACCTTTTTATATTAACTATAGAAAAACGTCTTACAATTAGGAAAAAATAGGTATGACGCCAATATATTTAGCTCAATATAACGTAATATACATATAGTACACGACTAAATTTATTCGAAAGTGTTTATAATTACAAATGAAATAGATATTTAATAATGGTACAATTGAAATAAAAACTATCCTAAAATATATTTGATTCGATTGCCCCAACTCGCTGCCGATGGGTTGCGTACATAGTTATATTAGTACCTAATGAATTATTTTCAATCATAGATATAATATACGTATTAGATCGGCCCTGAAGAGAGACGAGACCAAAAAATATAACTGCCGGTGTGTCAAAAAAAAACTATTCCTTCATTTCAAGAAATTAAACTAGTCTATATCGCTCTTTCTTATATTGCCGATCGATCCATTGCTGTTTCATATCCATGCTTCGAATTATGACACTCAGACCACGCAGCTATCGGATATAGCCTGGAAGTAGCATTATGACGCTGCATACTAAGCGTAAAAGCCAGGAAACGGGTTCTATGTCATACAGGACGTACGTGATGTTATTGACATAGCAGATAGTGCATTAGTAATAAATATTAGTAGATACATCCGGGCGACTGTTCTGGAATTCAGTCGCCTAATATGTCTTAAAGATGTCAAAAATGTGTGCAGTGCAACACCTGTCGTGTTGCAAAATTATTGTGAATAATGAAGAGGGATTGGGCTGGACATGCCATATACTACGAAGTGCAAAATTCGAACTTTATATCTTGCTGTCCCGCTGACGCTTTACATCATTTCTACGAAACTTATGGCGGTACGATACCCTGTTCCAGTTTCTAGACGTCAGGAAACCCCCCAAAGACTAATGGAGAAAGAAAAATTGACTGCGCTCCAATTTCTCGTTATTTTGATTCCAATCGCTTCATCATACTATAATGTACCTATATATATTCAATATATATATAAAGAGTCCAAAAACCAATCCTATCGCCTTCTTGCAGCCACCATCACGTAAACCTTCGAACCCCGGCTCCCTACCTCGAATAGCGAATTCTAGGGTTCGCGTACCCCATTTGAAAACCCTGCTTTACATTATTTAATACGAGAGTGAGAGGGACGGTACGATACGAACTTCCATTTTCGTATTTCGTAGGAAACGATCCAGGTCCCCAAGTGCCGGCCAAACACCAACAGTTGTTCCTGCGCTCCAATTTCTCGCCGGAAGGTGTGATTCCGTCGCTTCAAGGAAGCGAGAATAAAAAAACCCTTAATAGATATGAAAATTGTATTTTTTTTTCTGTCTTTTTTGTGTGTTTTTAGTATGTAGATAGTGCAGCATTAAAACGCTGCATGAGTGTAGCGTGTTGCATACTTTTCGGTCGTTTTCCAGCCGTTTTCACTGGCCGGTTTTGTGCTGGCTGTTAACTCTTTTATGTCTCGTATTTGGTTTTTGATTTGAAATTTGAAATTTAATTTCTGTGTTTTGATAGTTCTTTCGGCGTTTTTGTTTCGGATGGATTCTTTGATCACACATTGTGAAGTACAGTTCTACGTACCGAAATTTCCTATTTTTCCGCTTTAATAAGTGTTTAGTGCACCGTTTCATCCGTGCTCGTATTCCAGTTTATGTTGGCCTAATCTTGATAAGTGTGCTTATGCTGCAAGAGTATATTGCCGTTTGTGACTGTGGTGGTTTTTTCCCTGCACGCCTGTACTAGAGGCGCTTTACCAGCTTTGCCGATGTTTCATCGGGTAAGTTTTTATTCCGTTGTTGCCTAGGGTCGTGTTCGTTAGGTTTTTCCTAGTTGTGGGTTAGTTTTAAATTTCTTTCCAGTCCGAGATTACCCCCAACTTCTATTCCGGGTCATGACACACCCGTTGCAAGCATCGTTCCAGTGGTTTTTCCCAACCGGATAACCACGGGGGCCGCGTTTGGCGGTATCCATTATCCTCTGGGTATTGAGCCGCCAACCAGGATACAGGTGGATGAAGAGGAGGTGGATATCGATGTGGTTCGACTTTCTTAGTGTTACCAAATAATTTAACGTGCTATTCTGTATTTTTTTCCTAATATATTCATTCCCTAAAATCGATACCTAAGGTACTAGGATTTCTTATAGGCTGATATAGTTTCACCCAATTTGTAGGCTGGTTACTTATCTATATATACGATCGTACAGGTAGTTACTAGTTTTTTTTTCTTCTTGGTAGAAACTGTTAGGAATACCTTTTTGTACCGCCATTTCGGGTACCTTCTGTATCGTAATCGTGCACTATTTTTTTTTTAATTCAATTCGAGGCTTATCATAAACGCTCTTACGCCATTTTCGTGCAATTTTCCAGTCTCAATCTTTTTCGTTGATAAACCTACTAAATTTTCTATGATATTTTTTACCTAAAATCTAATTTACACCACTTTTACTTACTTGCAACGTGTGATACTGTTTAACTTTTTTGTTTGTACCTCAATTTTGTGTCTGTTTAAATTCTGTGTATTTTAGTATTTTCCTTTAATAATATTTGCGGCAAAGTTTTGAATAAATTATATTTTACCGTCAAAATTCCTTCGTTGTTTAATTTATGTCGGCTTAACTAGGGTCTACGGGCACCTTAAGTGCTCTTGGGTCGTTAGTTTTGCTGCAGTAGGTATAACTGCATTTTACAGCGCGTGAATTTTACTGTAATTTTTTTTTGATAAATAAATAATCAAAAAAATATTCCCGGGGGAAGATCGTCGGATCAAAGTTTTTTTAGAACAATATCTTGGCTAATCTCAGGTAGTTTGTAATTATTTGGAATGCCAATGAGTCACAAATATTTATTAAAGTCCATTGTTTATTAGTGGGAAATAATTGGCTAATACCGGTAGGTATGTCAAGTATTCATAAAACAAGCTTTACTTTGTTATGGGACTAGGTCATGTGTGTCAAATGTCCAGTGATATTTATTTATTTAAAGTAATTAATTACCTTATAGCAGTTAATTTACTTCAAAAGCTTGATAATGACGAATTAAAAATTAATATTTGTAAAAAATAGCTATTCGAATTGGGGGAAAAAAGCAAAAACGAGTGTCATGTCATGACAAAGAATGACGAAACGTAATCGCAAAGAGATGCGATTCTGAGAATGCACTTTAGATATCCTCAGGTTTTTGGAATGCGAATTGAACTCTAGATTTACTGACTCATATCGGCTGCATCGTACTGTGGTATCGTACGTTACAAATTCTGGTTAAGGAAATATTGTTCCCTTTAATTTGAACACTTGATACAACACTTGAGTTCCCAGATATCAATAATATTTAAAAGTATAAAGTAAATTTCCATTACAAAAATAAGTAAAACAGCTTCTGGATCAAAGTTAATTGAAGTCACTCAAAGAAGCATGGCATAGAATTCAAGTTAAAAACAGATGCGATACTTCATTTTAATTTTACAGTGACTTTCCACTGGAGCTTATTAATTAGGAAATAATATTTAAAATATACCTACACAAAGCAATGATTGTTGAAAAATCTCAACTGTCATAGTAAAAACTTTTGTTTAAACAAGTGCATATAAACTAATCATTAAAAAAAATCCTATCATTACTGTTAGTATTTTTGTTACACGCAAGTACTTTTTGTGTAACGAAAATTTGAATAACTCCATTTGTTGAATTTTGGTTTAAGCTGCACTAGGGATCTCCTAAAAAGTTTGAAATTTGAACTTCGCACCATACCGCCTCTCTCACTCTCCTTTTAAACACCATTAGAGCGAGCGGGACCGCACAATACAAAATTCGAAAATCTAACTTCGGAGTCCCTGCCCTGTTTGGCCCTGCTAAAACATACCTAACCCTGTCAACGCCTCGACGACTGTGACGGCCGACGTTTATCAGGCGAGGGGCCGAGCTGTCAACAAGTCAGCTGTCATCAACGCAGCCACATTAATAGATCACAAGTTTAAAGCCCAGTTCAGACCTAGAAGAAAAATTGACCAAGTTGCATTACATTGCGAGGCTGTAAAGTGAACGAGTTTGAAATAGGTAATCAACGAGTCCACTTAAAAATGAAGTGGACGTTTTTATATTATAGATATATTATATCATTATATAGTTAAATCGTGGTTGTTGATAGGGAAAATGTCACTTCCTTACAAATTACCCGTGGAAAATGTGCAGAAGGTTCAATAAGTTAAGATAATATAATTATAATTTGCAGTACAACATAAAAAGAGATACAATGATTTGTAAAAAAAAAACATTAAAGAACATAATAAAAGAGGTTCTATTTCTTTTTCTACTTATTTTTAATGTATTTCACCTACTTATGCCTATGCAATGCTCTACATGCCTTAATCTTATTATTATCAGTTTAGCAATTGTTGAACAGGTAAAAGAAAGGATACTGCAAGATAGCTCAGAAAGAACGCATTAAATAGGTACCGGAAAACTACACGGTAATTTACTGACACAGAACAGGACACAACAGAACTGATTTCCCGTAATCGTTTGAAAATAACAACGTGGACGAAACCCACATATTGATTTTGCAAAAGATTATTCATTTAATTTAATTTGGACTCGCGCATGAAGGGTCCCGTATCATTATCTATACAAAATTAGACATTAGCAAAAATAAGTCAAGTTTGTTGTATCGGAGCCTCCGTAAATATTTATTTTATTTGAATTTGGTTATTTATTTTTAAAGTGAAAATACGACTAAATATTCTGTGAATATTTCAAGCGTCTACCTGTTGCCGTTATTAATATCGAGCAAAAAACGACAAAACAATCACGTTTGTTATATGAGAGGCCCCCTTAAATATTTATTTTATTCTGTTTTTAGTATTTGTTGTTATAGCGGCCACAGTAATACATCATCTGTGAAAATTTCAAGTGTCTAACTATTACGACTCAAGAGATAGAGCCAGCATCCAGCCGGACGTAGACAGACAGATGATTACAATGTAAATAATGACATGAAAAATGGACACAGATCTTTATAATCGACTGTAAAGTGGAACCAGAAAGAACCCAGGTACAGTCCCCGTAAGTACAGCGATGACTGTTGATATGAAAAAGTATAAATTAAAATTGGGACTTAGTAATGCGCAGAGCAGGGGCCTTATAGTCTAACATACTTGGAATCACAATCGTAAAAACGATTCCACTTCTTTCTGTCACACGGTATAAGACGAGGGCAGAAAAAGATGTTGTATGCGATCACAAACGTCAGCGCGTTAGACAATATGGTCTCAGGGTGCACGAGGCGAGCGTAAGCGATGTTTACCGAGCGAGACTGTCACATGCGCAGAATTTAACGGGTAGCGAGCGCCATCATCATAACAGCCGTAGCACGTCCACTGTTTGACATAGGCCTCCCCAATAAACCTCCAGTTGTTTCGGTTGGAAGCGGTCTACATCCACCGTGAACCTGCGGCTTTAACCAGCTCATCCGTCTATCTCGTTGGTGGAAGTCCTACGCTTGCCGATCCGCGGTCTCCCTTCGAGAACTTCTCCGCCCCAACGGCCATCTGTTCTCCGTGCTACACCTTACTTAAGTACGATAAAACACTTGTTAATTAAAAAATCTATTATGTTCCTAAGCATACTCGCGGCATGTAAAGTCACAGCGGTCCGTGCTGGACGAACAAAAGGCCTACTCTGAAATTCGAAAATTGAAGTTCGTACGTATCGTACCGTCCCTCTCACTCTCGTTTTAAATGGTATAAGCGCCAGAGGGACAGAACGACAAGAACTTCGATTTTCGAATTTCGTAGCAGCCCCGCAGAGTAGACAGTGTTACTCGATACAGTCACAGCGATCAGATCGCTAAGTGACATGAATAAGCGTGCGATAGCGTCCTTTTACGGCGCGTCCCGCTTCCACGTCTTCCGGTCATTGTGATATACTCGTATAATACTCGTATTGTTGGATGCTAGGGTTCAATATGATGTTACACCGTTTCAACTACTATCCTAGCGTTGAATTATACCATAGACAAAGGTGGTGTTATAGGTACATTTTAGAGACACTTAACCCCTGGTATGCTTAAGACGTGGTTCCGTGTCAAATGCTATTTGTTTTTAAATTAAACAGAATTTGTGTTTATTAAAACAGATAAGACTAAAATACAGTACTTTTTTAGTTCCCGCATACGAGGGGTTAAAAAATTACAATAGGTTGTCGGATCATAGACAGTTGACACTCTCCGTCACACTTTGAAGGAACCGCAAGAAAAGGACGCAGCGGGGGAAGCGGCCAAAAAGCAAAATAACCGGGTTTCGATACGACATACAATATCATAATTAAAGTAAAAAAAAAAAAAAAAACATGGGACAGTTGACACCAATGACCGAGGCCGAAACTAAGCAAAGCTTGTACAGTCGAGTTAATAAACTTGTGAGCAAAAATTTTATCAAAAACATCTGAACACGCTTCTACATCTACGCCCGGTCGTGTCGTGTTCAGATATTTTTGATCAAAATTTTGCTCACAAGTTTATGAACTCGACTGTACTATGGGTACTAGGCATCGGATAAATATATTTATTATATATAACTAAATAATATTAAACGTTCAAGACCCGAAAAAACAGAACCCGGAAATCGAATCTGGAACCTGCAGCTTCAAAGTCAGGTTCTCTAATCACTTCTTATCCGGTCGGCATTACGACGGCAAAACAAACCTAGATCCCAAACTTTATGAAAATTCGAAATTGGATAACTTTCGGTCAAAGTCTGAGACTACTCGTATACCTACTCCTGAAAGTTTAAAAAACTTTCCCTGAACTGTCACCACCAGGTATTTAGAGTTTAGTTTTCAATAAAATGTTCTTTTTCTTCTCATCTCATGACACAAACAAAACAGAGATAAGATTAGATCAAAAATTTCAGCTTGACGTAAATCTCTTAGCGTGCTCTAAATATAAAACACAAATAGTCTGATACTATAGGTCAGCGACCTTTGCAATTTTTTCTCGGACTTTCTTTCGAGAATCACAAGTTTTAAATCCTTGATTTTTTTTAATATCATCGAAAGCTGTACGAATGTACGATAAACGAGCTAAACTTTTTATCCATTACGTATACCTAAAGCAAGACGAAGTTCCTACAGCCCGAAACACGTGCTCGTGTAAACATAAGACGATCGATACGGTTCAAACACCTCTGGAGATTGGGTATTGTATTGCAAAGCGGAAATTGTGCAAAATGGAACGTAACGTGCGAATATCCGTTTGAGATCATAGGAATAGGGCTAGAGATACTCGTAGCTAAGCTACCTAGCGAACTAGGAGCTTCAATCTGCTTAGTCGTCAGAGACAAAACAAATCGTGGCGTGTTTTTCCCTAAAGAATAATGTAGACCATTGGGAAATAAAAATGGGACGAGATAATGACAATTACAAATATAAAACATTATCTGCGATTTATTTTTCTTAAACGCGGACGGTCTCTACCAAAAACGCTAACAACGTTTTTCACATCCTCACATGCCAGTACTCATAACTTTCTTACTAATTACATGTCCATTCAACCGTAAGGTATTTCTCAATTATGATCAATCTTACTTTGTGAGAAATTGAAACGAAATCTGTAATTGCTGGGCATTGGCATCGGTTTACGAACTAGGTATTTACTGTAGCGGAGACTCATGCCATAATAAATACGATGAATATAGATGTAGAGTGTATGCGTGTCTATAACTCGATTGTAAAAGTAATAGAATAGAAGTTACATCAAATAGCGACATTGTATTTGTAAATTGATTTTGTAGACTCATTTCATGAGTCTTCTATTTTTGAAATGTGTTCTAACTGGATTAGAAAGTACAGAATATTAAGGGGCTGTTTCGCCATCCATTGATTAGCGTTAATTGACGGTTAAATGTGATGCCGACTCCGTCTATTCGAACAAAACAAATGGAGACGGCATCACACCTAACTGCCAGTTAACACTAATCAATGGATGGTGAAACAGCCCCTAAGTCTTAAATAAGGTAACGGCATGCAAACTTAACGTGTAATTCATCGAATGATCAATGGAATGGTGTTTACATTATTGCCTTTTTTAATTGATGACGTACATAATAAAGTGGCTAGTTTATGTGTAATCTGTATCGCAGCTAACACCTTTACTATTGATCCCAATATCAAAACATAAAATGGGTACACGCAACAGATAACTTCAAAAGCAAATATTATAATAAATGTCGGAATTTTGATCACAATTAAAGTACAAAATTGATTGGCTGTCAAAAGAAGGGCAGTGTTGCGTCACACGAAATGATTTACCAATGGTCCAGACTCGGGACGATTGGATTTAATAATTAAAACTTTTAGGGAATAACATTTTTTTATAAAAAAAAAAAAATTATTTCCTAAAAGATGTTAAATTAAATTAAACAGTTTAATGGCAGAGTTGTTTCTAACGGCCAAAAAACATTTATTTATTATAGCAGGAAACGTGCTTATAGTTTTGAGTTAGTGTTAGAGTTTTATACCTAATTAAGAAATAAATATCACGGGACAATTCACACCAATTGACCTAGTCCCAAAGTAAGCCGAGCAAAGCTTGTGTTATGGGTACTAAGCAACGGATAAATATAATTATATAGATAGATACATACTTAAATACATAGTAAACACCCAAGACCCGAGAACAAACATTCGTATTTTTCATACAAATATCTGAATCGAAGTCAAGCTTCGTAGTCAGGTTCTCTAACCACTAGGCCATCTGGTCGTCAAAGAAAGAAAGTTTCTACAAATTGAATTTCAATAAAATTGCTGTTTTTTTTAGTTCCAGATCCTCAAAGAGGTTGTACTTCTACACGCGTGCATTTCATTGTGCAATGCTTTGTTTACCAGCTAACTCATTCCGTAAGGTCAGTAACATTAATGTTTAATATCAATTAATGATAGGTCGCTAACACAGACCTACTTTTCTTTCGATTCGATTAAATTAGCACTTACATTTCATAACATACAATCGGTGCAACATCATAACATAATCAATAAACAAGAACCGTAGTCAACTAAGAACCCTTATTAAATTTTGAATCCAAATGAAACATTAGTAATTGTATTAACAGAAAAATTTATCCTAATTCTGAATAGATAGATACGTTGTATTATTTATAAGTTTAAAAAAGCAAGCTTATGAAGTGAAGAATCATCCATCACAACGGCTTGAGATGCATAAAAAAAACAATTGAATTCGTACCTATACAATTTGTGCTTTTACCTCTAAACTTGAACACCTTTGTGTTTCTCGCAAAGTTTGGATTCTATTCAGTGAAACAAACTCATCTTACCACTCATCTTACTGAAGCGTAAATCATACATGTTCCAATAGTAGTGCAGACTTTTTTTTTAAGAACAACCTTACATTATTCGTACTGGCTGATGATAAAATGATTTTGACGTTTATTCAAACGAGAAAAAAGTCGTTGGACTTTTATGCGGCCAGTGTCATTTTATTCAGTTTTATGCCACTACTTGGGGCAGATAAGTGTGTCCCCTAAATATGTACCGCGATTTGCTTCAGAAAAGGTTTAAAATATCACAAAACAATGCGGTCACAGTAGAATATCGCGTTCACGATAACGTGATTTTTTTCAGTTAGGTATGATTCAATGCCCTTCAGTTATTTTTATTATTAAGTACGTGTCGGCCTTCCCAACAGAAGGTAAACCGCAAACCAAAATATAGGGGTATCAGTTAATTATGTTTTATGTTCGACCAAGCGGACCAAGCAGGTAAGGGACAATAAGACTTTAATTTTTGAACCTTAGGTTGGTCGAATATACATTCCTATTAGTTTCATTGTGTTTTATTTTCTTCTAAAATTGACTAAAACCAATATTTTCGGAAACCGCACGCAGACCGTCTGTCGGTCATTCATAGTCTTGCCCCGCTCGCGAAAAACATCTTTATTAAAGTAGCCCAAATTCCTAACTTCATAAAGAGACGAGAAGAGGTATTATTACACATAAAATTTAAATCGACTATGTCCCATCCACGTCTCATCCCATTTCGTTGGGGTAAATTGTTAAAATTCACAATTCAAATTTCAAAAGCAGGAAGCAAACAAATTCAATGTTCCAATATTCCGAATTCAAACTTGGCAACGTTCTGTTTCACAAAAAAACGATATTAAACTACGAATGCGTGTTATTATTTATTCCACTGGCGGTTTGCCAAAGGATCTGAGTCAGGTGGACACGGATTCCTGTAACTGATACTTGTTTATGTCATCGTCTGTATTTTTGGTCTTCCGCAATAATTATTACGTGTGCAAATGTTTTAATCGCTAATTATTTCTTTTTTTGGAACTGTAGAGCTAGAACGTTGAATAAATGTTATGTTTCTATAGTTTTTAACCATGCTCAAAACTATAGCTCGTATGACTGGCTAAAGAGCCTTGTTTAGGGTTCCGCTTGCAAGCTTTTGTTAGATGCAAGTGCAACCGCCCCCCTCCCCCTCCACGAGCTACAATTTTAAAGCACTAGCTTAGTAAACATTCATTACAAGTCATCGAGTAATAGCCGATCAAAACTTAATATTCAAAATTTGCGTTACTTTCACACTTGGCGGGATTTTTTTCATTATAATGAATCATAGACAAAAATAAGAAATTATAAAACGATATGTTTTGTGAACACAAATGAATTTTACTATCAAGACATTTTAACAAACCACACAGATTTTGATTGATGACAAAGACAGTGTGTTTGAAACACAACCTGAAAATAATTACAGTTTAATCACTAATTTACAAAAGCGCTGCAAGACAAGAATATTTGTAAACACATTATTATACCTACCGTAGAGCTGAATATGTATATTCAATCAACGTCTCGTATTAGCATTAAGTTTAAAAGTGATTGCATGGAAACCCACTCCTATGTTAGTTGAGTAGTGACGCACTGTAAAAGCTAAACTAATTAGTTAAGTGAAGGCATTGGGAACGTTACTTACAGCATTAAATTTCACGGGAACCAACAAAAACAGAGGCAATTAACAGCAATTGAGTTAATGGAGTGTCCCTGAGTAACGAACTTTAATGCTACAAATCATACCTATTTAGGTTAAAGTGCGTCAGGCATAGGTTTGTATTGAGAACTAAAACTACACAAAATCTACTCGCTTTGATAAGCGTAACACTGACCGCTCAGAAATTAAAAAAAAAAGTGTGGACTGCCAGTACTACAGTTATCTTTTTTTTTTGAGTTTATGGTTTGGTAACGAGACCTTTAAGCCAAAGTGATTAAAATAAACAAATGAAAGAGAATCACATTCGAAACTGAACATAAAATTCCCTCTATTGATACAACGAATAAAACACGCGTGCTTTCAAAACTTTACTAACTTTTAATTACAGAAAAAACAGCACAGCCTGCCACGTACACGGCATTTCTTGTCTTTCATTCCAACACCGCAAACGACATTCTCGTTTTTATCCAATAATTAAACTCGTATTATAAAAGCGTGCATTCTTGGAGAAATTCAGAGATCTGGCTTGACTCGATGCCTTTTAAAATTCCGAAGAGGTCAGAACGGTACTCAACCATTTTAAAGACGAGAAATGAAAAGTATTAAAATTTAAGCGAGTAGTAAAAATATGACGAAAAGAGCGAAAATATCAAGTCCTATCATTCCGTTTTACCACATCTAGAATTCCATATAAAACATAATGAAGTAAATTTTTCTTTGACATTGCTGTTAGGTAGGTATGTAATGTCGGAAACTGACATGAAATCGCATAAAATCAAGTGCAATTGAACTTTAGAAGCTCAAAAAGATTCAATTCGGATCGTTAATCGTCAAGCGAACCGAATAAATAAGTAAATATTAATACAAATTATATATCCTAATGACACCAAAGCACTCACTGACTGTTAATTTATTTTATTTCACACAGAACGAAAATTGCCAAGTAGGTATTTAAGGAGTGTCTTTTCAAAAGGACTTATTTCCACTTTGAACTTTTTTTGAGAAATTTAAGAAAACATAAATCCACGGTTTCCATTTCGATATTATTACTTTATTTTCGATATTGTATTTAAGTAAGTTGACTACATACTTTGTTTTATCTAACTAAATTATTATGTGAAGGGTCCACGGAAAGAACGTGTCTAGTCACCTAAGCAACTTTTTGAGTTAAGTATATCGGTTTGAAAGTTAGTCATCACGAACAATTACTATGATTACCATTTATTTAAAAGATAAAAAATTGATTTTATATTAGAAATTTAATTCAGGTAAGTCTACTCACAAGCTCTATATTTTGAAATTAAAATCACAGTTTAAAAAAAAAAGATGACTAGGCATGTTCTTTCCGTGGACCCTTCATGATAATTTACCATACATTTTCAGAATTAAGCCCTTTTGATGCGAACTTTTGGAATTAAGCCGTTTTGTTGTTTCATTTGGATAGGTTTTAATGAAGCCGATTTCGAATAACTTACTATTTCTTTCTATTAATCCAATAATAAGAATATTATATTGCTTTGATGGCTAATGAATTCGATATAGCGATTATTGTTAAATCTAAAAGCAATTTTTGTGTCATAATCAATTAATCATAATAAAAAAAATATCGGCAAATTCTTCCAATGAACAACACGTTTCTAATGGTTTTTTTTCTTTTACCTGTTTATTTTTTAGTAGTCAGCTTCAAATTTCGAAGTCTACAAAAAGTTATAATTCAACGTAGATAATAAGTGTATAATAAGGAAGAATTAGGCCCTCTTGATCCGAACCTTGATATGTGAACCTTTTTTTAAAAGACATTTTACAACTTTAACCTCAAAGAATATCTGTATTTTTCTGTTTTAAGCAGAACTACATTTTTAGTAGGACAACGGAAATAAGCCCTTGTGAAAAGACACTCCTCACTTGTACACAATCCAATCTACCTACTTTCCTGTCAAAATATATAGTTACAATTAAACTACACACAGCAAATTAAGATTTATCATTATCAAGCATGCAGCGCTCATACTACAAGCATTTTCACACTTAATCGTTAAAAACAAACATTAAAAATGTAATTAAAACGTGTCGTCCTTTTGACCAAAGCGGAATGCCTTTCACCGCTGATTGGCCAAGGATTATGACAAATTATCCAGTTAACATGTTAATTTATAGATCCCGGTTGTATTTTAATTCAATTGCGTAGACTTCCTGGAAGTCAGAATGATTGCTCCGCAAAGGAGATTACATTATGTTGTCTACACGATGAGTTCTAATCACCAGTGACCTTTTATAGTGACCAGAAGTTGAAAAATTTACTCACAGGCACAAAATTTGGCCCACTCTACATCTACGGATAGGTGAAAAAGTGGTGACATTGAAAATACACCTATACCGGGTGGGCCCTGTAACAGGAGCAAAAAATTAAAACCCAGGTTCTGCTATTCAAATGGAACTACTTTAGTTCTGCAACATTCAAAAATTAAGTAATTTAACTTTATGTTTATTATGGTATTTTCAATGTACGGCATCCAATAGCCTAAATGACATCGCCTGTCGCGTAACAAAATGACGGATTTTGCAATATAGTAAGTTATTATTATATTTTCAAAAGATGTAGAACTAAATTAGCTAAAGATGTAGAGTGGAAGCTGTGGTTTAATTTTTTGCTCCTGTTACAGGGCCCATATTGTATACGAGTAACCTCCTGCTTTTTTTGAAGTCGGTCAATTATGGAAGGAAACGCACACGATAGCATACAACGTGTGAACATATATTTATTTATTGTGAACATATATTTTAAGGGCTGAAAGCATAATCCCTAATTAACGTAAATTAGTATTTCTAGTTAAAAAAAACCTTTTTTCATACAAATTAATTCGGCAAGCAATGTATCGGTAACAAAGTTAACAACTGACACTATGAATATTTGCTGCCTCTCTGAAACGTCAAATAAATGTTTGCATTGCATTACTGCTCGAGAAAATTAAAAAAAAGTGACTCTATTAGTAAAGGTAATTGTTTTTTTTTCGATAAAACGATTCTCAATATTTTTGCAGGTGGTAGGACCTTGTGCAAGGTCCGCCCGGATTGCTACCACCATCTTGCTCGCTAATCCTGCCGTGAAGCAGCAGTGCTTGCACTGTTGTGTTTCGGCGTGGAGAGTAAGACAGCCGGTGAAATTACTGGCACCTGAGGTATCCCATCTTAGGCCTCTAGGTTGGCAACGCATCTGCAATACCCCTGGTGTTGCAGATGTTTATGGGCGGTGGTGATCTCCTACAATCAGGAGACCCACTTGCTCGTTTGCCATCCAGTCGAATAAAAAAAAATTAAAAGCCGTCGTTAATTAAAATTTGTGTTCTTATTACTCCTTTTTTATTATAAGTTCTGTGCTAATAACAGTATGTAGATCGTAAACAAAATACGAGCGTCTAGCTTTTCGCATAAATTTGTGCGCACGCGCGCAGTGTCAGTGTTTAAACACTGGCGCCACTTTCGCGTCGCCTGCTGACTCATGTCGGGTAAACTTAGTCAGGATGCTTTCGGTTTAGTGTCATGTTACTGTTTAACCAGCACATGTATTTTTGCGCAACAAACGTATTTAGTCTGGCGAAAATTTAAAATATTTACCTAAGTACTGGTGATTTGATTACGCGTTGTCGGGACTACGAAGGTACTACGAAATTCGAAAATGGAAGTTCGTATTGTACCGTCCCTCCCACTCTCGTATTAAATAGTATGTGTCAGAGGCACGGCACGACACGAACTTCGATTTTCGAATTTCGTCGTAGCCCGACAAAACGACAAAGTACAAAGGTATGCATACAGATGTGCAAGTTGTGGAAAGCCTCCAAAAACCTGGAAAAGTTCTCGAAAATTTCTGGAGATTTTCACAAGAAATATAAGAAATTTAAGAAACAGAAAGTTTCACAGAATTGTGAGAAATTTCCGCAATGGGGAATGTGTGAAAAATTTAGAAACACTTGAAACTTTTTGTATCAATAGGAATAAGCTGACATGAGCTTCTATGAGTGTGTAGATGAAAAACAGGGTCGGTATTTCCATGTTGGTATTATTCGAGCCGATAAAAAGAGTCAACTGTCAAAACGATCGAGTCAAAGACACATAAATTCTTTTTTAATGTTTTTTTTTATTATTCTGGACTGTGAAACAACCCATAACCGACCGGACTGTCGTAATTTGGCGGTAAAGAACTCTTTCATTTTTTTTAATTAATTGGTGCTACTTAAAAATCTGATAATTCTGTTAATTAGAAAGGTTGTGAGAGTTGCGAGGCCGTGGTGGCCGAATGGTTTGACCTATGGCCTCTCAAACAGAGGATCGTGGGTTCAAATCCCGGCTCGCACCTCTGAGTTTTTCGGAATTCATGTGCGAAATTACATTAGAAATTTACCACGAGCTTTTCGGTGAAGGAAAACATCGTGAGGAAACCTGCACAAACCTGCGAAGCAATTCAATGGTGTGTGTGAAGTTCCCAATCCGCACTGGGCCCGCGTGGGAACTACGGCCCAAGCCCTCTCATTCCGAGAGGAGGCCTGTGCCCAGCAGTGGGACGTATATAGGCTGGGATGATGAGAAAGGTTATTCCTATCGATAAAAAAAATTTCAAGCGTTTCTAAAATTTTCATCCATTCCCCATTGTCTTACTTATATGAAAAATTCTGCAATTTTGGAAAGTTTCCTTTGGCAGCTACTTTCGATGCTGACCGTACCCTTACTACTTCTGGCAGCGAGTAATATAATATATCTAAGCTTCTATCTAGTTACTTGTTGTGTGGTCCTTAGTAGGTTTATGTTTATTTAACTAGACTTCACGGACGGTTGGTGATGGGTTGATGACACCGCACACGGCGGCCTCAAGGAATGTAGGTACATACCGTAGTAGGTATACTTACTTGATGAGATGACCGGATGGCCAAGTGATTAGAGAACCTGACTTCGAAGCTTGAGGTCCCGGGTTCGAGTCCCGATCGGGGCAGATATTTGTATGAATAATACGAATGTTTGTGCTCGGGTCTTGGATGTTTAATATGTATTTAATTTAAGTAGTATTTATCTATATAAGTATGTTTATCCGTTGCCTGGTGTATCCATAGAACAAGTTTGGCTTAGTTTGGGACCGGAGGCCGTATTGCCTAACGTTTCTGGCGCTCGCTATCGCAATCAAATGAAAGTTTTTGTATGCGAAATCTGTCATTTGATTACCTAATACACTATTAAAAGGGTGTATGTTAAGTTTTTAGTGTACACAATATTGAATTATATTTTAACTCAAATTAGTTGAATTTGTGAATGAGTGTTCATAATTTCCCAAAAAAAAACTTTGTGGCAATTACTCCGTTCCCATATATTTTCCCAAAATTCTTTTAAAGGCCACACTCGTCAGCAAAAAGTACGAAGGTACTTATTAGAAAATGAATTTTATACAACTCCTTTTTTTAATTGATGATATTCTCTTACGTTAAGCCGGTAAAACCTCTATGACTACAACAGAGAGGCGTTTATCACAATTATAATTATAAGAATTGGCAAATTATTCACGCAACCTACGTGACACAATGGAGTCAGTCACCTGCTGCCACTGTATTTGGGGCGTTGCGGTTTGCATACGGTCTAGACGGGAGTTACAACCATTTAAACCTGAGGCCGTATTGCCTAATATTTCTGACGGTCGCGATCGCAATCAAATGACAGATTTCGCATACAAAAACTGTCATTTGATTGCGATCGTGAGCGCCAGAAACGTTAGGTTAGGCAATACGGCCTCTGAGGCCTTATGTCTAACACATTCGGTATCACAATTGTTTTCACCACTTGTTTCTGTGTAATAATATCACGTAACGCCTGACACCGGCCAGTAACGCACCTGTGATACCCCTCGTGTTGCGGGTGTCCATGGACGACGGTGATTGCTTCCCATCAGGTTAGCCGCATGCTCGTTTTCCCCCTTATATAAAAAAACAACTGGCCTAATCCCAAAGTAAGCAAAGCTTGTGTTATGGGTCCTAGGCAACGGATAAACATATAGATCTATACTACTTCATACAAATATATATAATTTTTTTACATAAAACTGACCATCTTTGACCCCTATCTCACCTGATGTTAAGTGCAGATGAGGCCAAAGGTGTATCTCACCTCACTGGTTCAGTAACAGCCTCTCTCTCTCTCTTGAAGAGCCCTAGATTGTTTGTTGATCTGCCTCGACGGGATCGACCCGGGATCGGGAACTTCTTATATATTTATTAGTCAGATTTTCTAACCACGGGCAACCCGGTTGAAATGACAAATGAATAGAACATAGAATTAAATAGAACGACAGGCGCGCAGCCAACTCATAGTTATAGGTACCGACGTCTTTAATTTTCTAAGGTACCGACTCTCATTTTACTGTCAGTGTCAAGCCACCTTCCGAGTTAACGCCAAGCAGTTAAATTTAACTGCTGTGTTAGCTAAAAATGAAACCAGCCGAATTCTAAATAAAGCCCCGTCTACACTAGAGTGACAGCATCTAAGCAGTCGAAACGTGGTCTATTTCTAACACTGTGTAAACGGTTACTTTCGTTTTCGTGAACTAATAGAGTTGAGTCAGAAAAGTAGTGCTTTGTTTAAAAGCAGACAGTGACGTTTTTTGTAAAGAAAAAATCGTGTGCGAATCGGCCTCGTAAGCGAAAGGTTCCGCACACTATGTCATAATGATTGAGCAAAAAATACTGAAAAATTACACGTAACGCCCCTGGAATTGTTAGTATTTTACTGTAATTATTTGTTATATAGCCATAAGAGGTAATAGTTACTCTAATAAATAATCACACTGCTAAAAGTGACGCTACTATAAAGAAGTAAGTACCTAAACCATTTGATAGATTTTTTCCTGGCCTAAACTCTACATTCAAAGTAATTCAAGCAATACGGCTGACCGCCGAGGAACACTCCGATCGGACAAACAATCTAGCCTTTAGTCAACCATTGCGATTTTTTCAATAGGAATCAATAAAATTTAATTATATTAGTAACACGTTTTCCAACATTTTTTTATAATAGGTACGTAAAGGTAAAGATACAATAACAAAAACCACGCCGGGTTTTGTCACAGGAAAAAAATATATAAGTAGTTACGTATACTAATCCGGAAATTAGAAAAACTAAATACGAGGATAATAACCAAATATTTAAATGACTGTCACAGGAAAACCATGCGATTTATCTAGTTTCCCTAAACATTGATATAACAACAATATACCTATCCCGGAAGAGTTTTCTTCGCTATAATTTGAACAATTGGGTCATCAATTCCATTCCTTAAATTCCCCCGTTGCTGTGGACGTATCGTACAAACCAATAATATTCTAAAAAGTCCAAACACGCAATTGCAAGATTTACTGTTACAAGGATATCATCAAGCTTAACAACTATTAGACATATAATAAATCATCAGCATTCGAAGGCATAAAACTTGACTTATACGGCATGGCTCGTCCCAAAATTAGAACGAGCATAAACAGCCATATAAAAAAACACATAATAAATCACCGAAAAACATAACACAATCACACGCGTCGATAAACTTCGTTGAATTTCAAATTTCGTTGTTCGAACTTCGAACGTACGCGTCAATTCGTTTAAATTTGAATTTAGAAATAGCGCGTCGTAGACTCGACTGCGGCGCGCACGCACCCGCCTGAGACTGGCTGGAGACGGAAAACACGCGCTACACCTCGATTTTTCATCCTTCTCGCTCTTACCAAGCGTACAGAAGAGAGGAAGGGACGAGAGAAAATTGGTTAATGAGTTTGTTGATGCCGCGGGGGCGTGGGTTTCGCAAGTCAAGGACGGTTTACAAAACTATTATCCGAATAAATATGTATAAAAAGTAAACTAAATGTCACCTGCGTATATGGTGTTTATTGCACATTACAGCTGTAGGCGCTATTTTTAGGCATTTTATTGGGTTTAATAACAAAGTTATTATGGCGAGGTCGTAGTAAAGGCTACAAATAGCTGCTTCGATGGTTGCCACTGCCACTAAGGATGGGCCGAAATTCGTTTTACAATCGGTTTAACCGAATTTCGGCAGCTTGAGCCGAACTACGGCATTCGGCCGAAATTCGGTTTAAATGCCGAACACTCGGCACTAGAAAAAAATAACCTACTTGTACTATTTCGACTGAAATTAATAGAAAGCATGTTTATCATATCAGTAAAATATGTAACAAAAATTATATAAACGTAGTACCTAACCTACCTATTCCCTTAATAAACACCTTGATTACAATTCGTAAATTTAATTAAGTAAAAAAGTTTTGGTTTACAATTTTCAAAAACTAAATATTGAGAAACATTTAATATTTTTTTTAATTATTAAAATGTGTTTTCATCAATCAAATTTATCAATCTCTTCTTACTATCTACTTGTATTTAAAATTTACTAGAAGCAGATTGTGGAACCGAAGTTCGATTTTTTTATTTTTACCGAATATTCCGGCCGAAGTTCGTATTCGGTTCAAATCACATTCGGCCCATCTTTAGTTGCCACGCTAAATTAAACTATTAATAATTTTAGTACCTTAAGTTTTAAGTATTAAATGAAACGCCACGTAAGTTGAAATACTTTAGTTTTTTGTTACATACAAGGTAACAAACCAAAGTTAAATGAAGGAAAAAAACCTAACACGAAAAGATAAAACAAAAGCGGGTTTAAAAAAGTGCAATGCAAAGAAATCACATAGGAATCCGTGAAGTACCCAATTTTTCAGAAAATTTTAGAACAGATTAAAATTACTAAATATTTACAAACTGAAACATGGATGCACAGAAAAAAAAAAAGAGACCAGCGCTGGGAATCGAACCCAGGTCCTCAGCATTCCGTGCTGCGTGCCATACCCCTACACCTGTTTCAGTTTGTATTTTCGTTGGATATCACGGGATGGCCGTAAAAGTAACAGGAGTTGAAATAAAAAATACAAAAAGACTCCTAAAACCATACAAAAAAAAATCTACATTCACATTGATTCAGTACTTTTTGGCGAAGACAGGCAGTTCAAGTTACTAAATTAAAACTGGCAAGTTTTTTATCGCCTGTGCAAGTAATAACCATTATTAAGAGCAATTTGCAAACGATATAAATATATCTTATCTATACTACAGGATCATTTAATTACAAATCCTTTCATTAAGAGGCTGACAAGACCTAATTTTGTTGAAATTGATGATATTTAAGTATTTTTTAAGAAAAACTATTGTTCTAGCACATCAAGAAACATATATGAAAAATATATTCATCATATTTCAAAAACCGTGGAGGGACTCGAAACATAATAAGACGAAGACGGCTCGATAGAAAATAATGTCTTAAAATCATCATTAAACCGCTCTATGTCTTTTTTTTGACGTATGGGTCTGCAATTAAAAACATGAAGTCAACCTATTCATACCTAAACCGCTAACGAGTTATTCACAAATAATCAACACTTTTTTTTATTTCAATATTTATTTATTAATACCTTCTAAGACCCGGCTGCTTTCAGTTAGATGTCATAAATCATTTGTTTTTATAAGACAGAATGCGACAGGTGACACCCAAGGAAATGATATTACTTATATAGGTCACTTATTTGCTCATTCAATAGTAATGTCATGTACCTAGTAATATCGTGGGAAAACTAAATCATTGATATCTAGTTAGTTACAACTAGGTCTAGGTTTCAGCTAGGCATGAGAAAGGTCCAGAGAGGCTGCTACGAAATTCAAAAATCGAAGTTCGTATCGTACTGTCCCGCTAACGCTAATATTGTTTAATACGAGTGAGCGGGATGGTACGATACGAACATCGATTTTCGTAGTAGCCCTTCAGGTACAGCCAAAGAATACCCGTGAGAGCAGCTTTGCTCTATATCCGATTCGAGTCCTATCCGAATCCGTGCAAATACGGTTCGGAGATAGTCGTTCGTAGAATTATTTGTATGGTAAAATCGCATCTGGTGCATAAACTATAGGCAAGGCAGTGCCACCAAAGTTGAGGTCACGCACACAAGAACACAGCGGGATTTTGACATTAACTCATTCTCCTTTTATGCAATCAGTTCTTCATATAAATTAATTTATAGGTACAAGAATTTCTCGTTTAAATCCCAAATATTATAAATGTGAAAGTGTGTGTTTCTATGTTTGTCCGTCTTTCACGTCGAAACGGAGCGACGGATTGACGTGCGCGCGCAGGAGCAGCAGCACGTCGCTCGCGCAGCGGGCGCAGCTCGTGGGGCAGACATACCTACCTAGTTCTCATTAATGCAGGTCATTCTCAATGGTTCTTGAACACATGATAGAGGATTTAATATATGGATGTAGATAAAATATTGTATGCAACTGTACGTAATTAGGCCTTAAAACACTCATGTGACCCTATTATGAAACTCGGCTACGCCTCGTTTTATAAAACCACATGTAAGGACCCCTATTACGATACAGTTGCATAAGTAACTATTTTATTGTTAGGTCTTATTACTGTAATGTGGTGGTACTGATGGAACCAAATAAGTCTTTCTTTCAAAATAAACAGGTAACGCTTCACTTGGTTTAATAAAGGAAAAAAAAATAACATTTACAAAAAATAGTCACGCAACCTTATTTGATTTGTACTCTTTATAGTCGACGACAATAGATTTCATGAGTTGATTGTTATTTTTGTCGCTTTATGTCGCCCGGTCGTCCCAAATGGTACGTTTTTCTCATTTCTCTATCCCCGATTTCCCCTCCGACACGTGCTCAGGAAAATTGGTTTTCCTTTTGATCGCACCTTGATGATAGTTTTTGTAAGGTTTTTATCAATTTGGTTAACAGAGCGAAAATGTTACTGGAATATACCCCATCCGATTGTCAAATTATATTAAATATATTGCTGATTTTTGATAGGAAGTACCACCAGGAAAATTTTGATATGTAAGCAAGTAGTAGGCCAATATATGCTCTATTCTGAGAAAAAAACTAGAGGTGTCACTACTTCACAACCACATAAAAAATATGTTTTTTTATTTGGTCTTTTTTTTCTTTTTTATATGATAACTAATTTAAGTTTTTTGGGTGGCGATGCAAATCTATACAAAGAACATCATTTCAAGAAGCAAATCGCTCGAATACACCCCAAAAAAACATTAATATAATCTTTAAAAAAATCATAACTCAAAAACTGTCACAAGTAGGATGTTCATACTCAGCATAAATATTCTTCATTATAAGAGGTACTCACAAAAAAAAACTAAGCCTACTATGGCCTTTTTTTATTTTGTTTCTACATTTTGAATTTTATGTCGGTCTATGAAATTCATTCAATCAATCTAGTCGGATATTATATTTTTACTAAACGTGTCCAGACAGACTGGCAAGAGTTGGCCAAAAGTAGGCACCAGTGGAAAAAAGAGGGAAGGCTTTTGCCCAGCAGTATGTATGTAAATATGTAAACTCTTGATTGCACATAAAAATAAAATAACAAGAAATACAAATACACAGAGAGGAGAGCAAAGGCGAGCTAGCTTATCCCTGAATAGGGATCTCTTCCAGCTAACCTAAAAACAGCAGCACACAATACCTACACTAGCACTAGCAGTGGGATACAATACAATAATTAAAAAAAATAGAAGGTGAGCTCAACTAAATTTATAATTTTAATTTTTTAATTTCAATTTTAATTTAAATTAAAATTTTTCGGGTGCAGTTGCCGGGTCACGGGATTTGAACCTGCATCTTTTGGCTATTTGTGTTGTGCCGAATAGGTATGTTACGAAACTTACCAATTGAGAAAAACATCTGGCCGAATTACTAAGTGCAACACAATTTTCAAAATGTTAGTGATTCAATTCAAAAATACTTAAACCTTTTTTTTATGGTATAGGAGGTCAACGAGCATACGGATCGCCTGATGGTAAACGATTACCGTCGCCCATGAACACCTGCAACACCAGAAGAGTCACAAGTGCGTTGCCGACCTTTTAGGTAGGAGTACGCTCTTTTTTTGAAAGCTTGAAGGCTTGCACTTTTCTTTTACATGAACGAATTACATGTCAAAATTTAGAAAGCGTAGAAAAACTCATTTAGGTACCATAAAAGGGTACTTGTATTTGTTCATACCAAGGAAGTAAAAGTAATGTTTGGAATTAGTGAACCCATTTAAAAATTATACCAGTGACCCACTGCTGAGTACCAGCCTCCCCTGACCTTCATAGGACCCCGTCTGGTGATGGATTAGTAATGAATTAGCAGCGGATCAAATATCCGTATAACTACGTCGTTGCCAGACGAACATTTTTTCGACGTTATTTGCTTTTAACAATTAGGAGTAGATATTTAAAATTTCAGTAAATATACTCAACAATATATTTACTATGGGCACTGCTTCAACGAATATAATATAATAATTATGTAAAAAAAAAATACAAAGCTTTTTTGCTGAATGTGCTTAATTGCATTTCCATCCAACTTTCAAGTCAATCCGACCACTAAAAGTGAACTTACAAGATTTGACCAAAACAAAAAAAACCTGATATTGTAAAAATGCAAGAATTTTTGCAAGTTTACCTCCAGTTATTGTAAAGAAACACGCTAAACAATAATAACAAAGGTGTCATTGCAAATTTCAGCCATCATATCATTTTCCTCAATAATCAAAGGCCTTATTTTGCCCACCGCCCTCTTTGAGTTTTTTTTTCTAGTCTCACCCTTTCCTTTTCTTAAATTCTCTCTTATTTTCTTATCTCTCAATTTTCGCTGAGCCTACTCTGCTACTATAACATCAGACTAAAATAATAAAATACAAGAAATGTTTTTTTCGGTTCGATGGTACGGAACCCTTCACGTAAGGGTCCGATTCACACTTCGTCGCTTTTTTAGGCATGCGTCAATAATACTTCACCTTCGAATATGGCGCGACTGAGATATATCCCTTGTGACTCATGCACTTGATCGATTTATTGACATTATGTCTGCGCCTTTTCTTTCCCTACAGATTAAAACGTGACGCAAGATCGTGACTTAACGAAGGTGAATTAACAGCCAATTATATATGGATATATTGAACGTTTTTTACGATTGACACTATTAATTATTGTGAGTCAGCAAAAACTTTGCTATATCTACTGCTTGAATATTTTGTACCCTGTGTGTTTGTATAACTATACTTAACTAAGTATAAATTATTGAAGTTCACGTATTGAGTTGACTAGTTTTCACATATAAGTTAAATTATATTTGGCTAGACAGCTAATCTTTTTACAAGCTTTTATTTAACTTGCCCTGTTTGTTTTTGGGTCAAATACCGCAAGTTAATTTTGACCCACTTGCAGTGGTCGGATTGACTTGAAATTTGGTATACATACGTAAGTTGGATGACAATGCAAGTACAGTCAGCAAAAATGCTTGTATTAAAAATTCTTTAGCTGAAACTTATCTTTTACTTTACAGTTGTTGCCAATCAGTTTGCTTTGAAAAAGTAACTCTTTAAAATTTGTTCACTTGTATCCGTTCCTCTATTCGATTGAAGCTCCCACTTTTAGCTTATACCGTACTCGTACCTACGAGTACCATATAGCTTATGCAAAGTTTATAATCCAAAGTATCAAATTCGAAACAAACCGGTCTATTGAACGGTATCATTGAAGTGTTCTCCAATCGGCGCATACGCATCCTTGACCTGTCCAAGCCTGCGCTATAAAACTACGACACACTCCCAACCAGCAAAAAGTCTTGGATTGCGCACTTTATGAGAGTGGTGGCTTATAGCGCTCTTATAATTGTTTTGGAACATGTTACTGCTCTTATATTAGCCTTAGATAAGCTAGTACAGACTCAAGAACTCTCTATCTTATAACCTAGTCTCATATATGTATATAAGCTCATTTATAATACTTTATAAGCCTCTTACTCCTACAATAACATTACGAAGACTCATTGTACTTGAGAATATCTGTTCTTTATAGCACCATTCTCTAAGTTTATTTGATTTTATAATGGTCCTGATAAATGCTCTTATAAGAATGTCAGACTAATATCAGCATAACATAAGAACATTATAAGCGTATACTTTTTGATCTTGTTTAAGCTATTGTAAGATCGATAGCAATAGTTTAGTAAGATATTAGAATGATATTAGTTCATTTGATTTTATAATGGTCCTGATACATGCCCTGTAAGAATGTCAGACTAATATCAGCATAACATAAGAACATTATAAGCGTATACTTTTTGATCTTGTTTAAAGCTATTATAAGATCAATAGCAATAGTTTAGTAAGATTTAGAATGATATTAGTTAATTTGATTTTATAATGGTCCTGATAAATGCTCTTGTAAGAATGTCAGACTAATATCCGCATAACATAAGAACATTATAAGCGATACTTTTTTGATCTTGTTTAAAGCTATTATAAGATCAATAGCAATAGTTTAGTAAGATATTAGAATGATATTAGTTCATTTGATTTTATAATGGTTTTGATAAATGCTTTTGTAAGAATGTCAGCCTAATATAAGCATAACATAAAACACCAGACAAGTTAAGTGTTGAAAAGATATTGGTGAGGGTTCTGCAGGATTTTATTCATGCAAGAAGTCGATATAGAGGACAGAGATTCAGTCTGTGACATAGATCATGTCAGTGAAAATGAATCTTCGACCGAGGACGAACCGATTATGAAAAAGATTTTGCCTTAAAAGGTGATTTACACTGCAGTTGGGCACTATCAGTATATCATGCATACGCTTTTCGTATCAACGCCTAATTAGAATTCAACCTGTATAAGTCGCAAAAGCAATTCCAGAGATTGCTGTGGCCATCAAGAAATTATTATATCACGGAAAAATGCATGCTATATTCTTCTAGAAATGGCGTATACTTTTCCCACACTAGTGCGCAAAGTAGCACTTTTGTGCCTGAGTAGGGTAATCGCACAATATCCTTTCGGTTGTAATTATATTTACATGGCAATTGCCATTTTACACCCAGGGGAAGATGTAAAATCATATGCTCACCACGGGAAATTGTAAAGAAAGCCTCAGATAGCTTGTTTATGCCCTCGCCTTCGGCTCGGGCCAAATACCCGCATCTGAGACTTTCTTTATATTATTTCCCTATGTGAACAATTTAACTAATATTGTTTGATTTATTGTTTTTATCTTTAGATATTTACTCAGGAGATGTAAAGCCATCAAATTTAGATGCTTATCCGGGGCCTTTTGTTAGTGAATGAATCAGCTTGAAAAAGGATTTACTGTCACTAGTAAGATAGGAACTGAAAAAACGTTATTGTAATGGCCGCATCCGTGACACGTTTCACTCAACAAGAAATGAGTTTCTTTCCAAGGCCATGTTAAATTCTTTAACATTGGAAGTCTTCTTGGTCAAGTAATGGTCTAAATCCATATATTCAGCCATTTACATCACCACGTTGTCACTTAAATAAAAGTAAACTTAGTAATAATTTTTTTTATAAAGTCAAGTGATCAGGTTTAGGATAAATCAGGGTAAATTAAACAGTCATGTTTTATGTAGGTAAAGCAAGGACCCTAAATTAATTCAACATGGCGTACCATTGGTATTCAGAATGCTAATATTAGAGTAAATGATCTTACAAATAGTCTAATAGTGCGCTGAAAAATTTCAACTATAACAATGGCATCACATTCACTACAATTATAGAAATAAAAAATATAGAGGATAGAAATACTATTTTAATTGATTATTTGAGTGGGCGCATGAAATTTGAAGCGTAAAACTGGGTCTACTTTACAGTAAATAATATGTTCCAACGTAAATACTTACCGCGCAACATAAAGACCACCAATGATAACAAACAAGTTATTAATATTACTATATTATTATACTTGCATTCAGTTTGTCACTACAATATTTTATTCTGCCACGCTGCAGTTCACTCACCGAGCTTAATGCACGCGGAATGTTTCAAAATTTCGTGTGGTCGTACAAAAATCAAAATAAGCTTGTTTAGGCTCACAAGATTCTAACGTTGGACCAAATATAGCCTATGCAGCTTACAAATACTTACGTAAAAGCGATATTAGCCTAAGGCAGCTTAAATTAGTTTTGTAAAGATTATTGTAAATGCGAACAGTATTCAATAAGACTGATATAGGACGATGTTAAAATAAATACGCTTATAATTTGTGCCCAAATCCAGGCTTATACGATGATATAAAACCAATATTAGAGTGAAATTTATAGTCTTGAGATGGTTGTAAGAGGGATTTTGCTGGTTGGGACTATTTCTAAAAACGAAACACACGACGACTTTTGGATACAATTCAGTCGCAGTTTAATACGATTCATTGTTCAAACGACCATGCAATCAAATATATCCAATTCTAAATACTACTTAATATTTTTTTTTTACATTTCTTAAGAGGAGTCGTATGCGAACATTCATGTTGTGCTATATTATGTATTACAACTCGGCTCTTAAGTCCTTGCTTAACTGAATGAATATGTACCTGTATCAATCACCACACGCACCAGATGTACTAGTAGGTTTGATGCAAATATCTCTCATTGCAGCTTAATCAAGCATTTCTCGAGACGTGCGACTGCACTGTGTCGTAAAAAGTCGGTGTGTGTGTGATCCTTCAGTAAATGATTCATTGAACAAACTTGATAGGTACTTCACGATGTTTGGGTATTAATTGAGAGAGCGAGAGAGCCAATCCGTATAGCCTATTTATTAGGCGGCTTTACTACGTTAATAAACAATTGAATAAAGTTTTTTTTTACAGAGCATAGCATTTGGGCGTATCTGTTATTGGTGGATCTGCCAAAAACCATTTGGACCACAGCCTAGCTAGTACGCACATTTAAATTTCAGTACGACTGTTACATTCCGTGGTTACATTTGTATTTTTTGCGTCTCTCAAATTAAAGCTCAAACAATGCAATTTTAAATGCACACCACGTTTTTAATACACAGCGATACTTTTGATATCTATATTCTATAGGTAGAGTCATTCACGATAACGCGTGCCGTGGTTCGTATTACAATATTACAATGTCATTAATGGCTAATTTGGACAAAATCACGCGTCTTCGTGGTTGGAACTAGATATAGCTATTACTAGTATTTACCAAGCGACTTCGCGCGCGTTTAACATTTTTAAAGGGCAATCTATTGAGTGCAGACTCATACTCTTTGGCACTACCTACTTAACCCTGTGTTTGGGACTTAACTCGGAGTTACATAGTTAACTCAACCCCGCCCGTGCAAGTGTGCAAGTCCACCTATGACCTATATATTTAGTCGGATTAATTTTAATTAAGTTTTCAGCAGCAGAGTTAAATGATTCAAAAGAACCTTTGATAAGCCAAAGAATCTCTCAGTAAGACAGTGTATAACAGTCTCAACATTAGTCATTCTCATTGGCCATTAGAAAACAAGAGGCCACTCGCGCACGCGTACCGCTCCCAATATGGCCACCGATTGTCGCAGGTTCACTCACCACCACGGTTCCCACCCATTTAGGGTTTGTAAGGAAAGTCCCGTTTTTAAACCCCTTTGGGTTTTTGTGAGGCTAAAGGATGTCATGTCCGTCACTCTAAAAATTATATGATATTTCTTAAACTACAATCTTTTGATTACCGTATAGTTTCAAACGTGTTAGCAACTTGTGTCGTGTTGGTACAGTCGGATCTGTGACATATCGAGTATGTTTATTTACGTCTGCGAGAGGCCACACCACTGTTTAAAAAACGGTGACGGTACGGAATCGCAGTGACGCATCGTATGCGCACCGTTTTTATCGCATGCCCGCCACACTGCTGCTTAAAATACGCAGACGGAGCGGCATCGCAGTGACGTGCCGCAAACGTCACGACTTTTGGTGGAGAGCATGCGGTAAATTCCTGATGTTTACGGCACGTCACTGCGATTTCGCACCATTTGCGAATTTTGAGCAGCGGTGTGGAGAGCGTGCAATAAAAACGGTGCGCATCGATGCGTCACTGCGATTCCGTACCGTCACCGTTTTTTAAGCAACGGTGTGGCCGCTCCTTTAGGGTTGGTTTTGCATGAAATACGTCTATGTGACACGTAGCCGCTTATACGTGTAGTTCATCATTATCATCATCATACCAGCCGCAGGACAACTCTTATTGGACATAGCCTGATTGGAAGCGGCATGCATCCTCCAGTGGCATTAAACAGGCACCCAAACATGTAGTAGAAAGGGACGGTGATTACGATCGCAAGCGCCCGATCGCTAGACAAAACGACCACCTAGTCTGTCGTGGTCGGCAACATCGGAATGACACATTGACAGTTACGTCGTCTGGCTTAAGTGGCATATATAGCTCGTACTTAGTCACTTCATCTTTTGGCGGCAGCGGCGGTCGTGCCTTACACCCCGTTCTCCGTAAAGCACCATCATTACTCACTCGAAATTACGCTTCTCGTTTGGTATTTTGGCGTCTTATTTTTCGTCTGGCAATATATAGAGCGTACACTTCCGATTTACCCTGGGCCTAGCACTCCGTAATAACGTTACTAAAACGTAAAATATAACATAATTGTAACAATAAAAAAACTAAATGGGATCAAACGGGAGGCTTACTACCTACTTTCCCAAACAAAAAAATATTTTTCAAATTGGTTTATAATTGACTAAATTCTGAGGTAACAAACGTAAAATAGAATAAAGTCCTCCTTCTTATGGGATTGCAAGTATTAGCTAATGTTCGTTAACTATTTTTCGACGATTTAAATTATAATATGTGTTTCTCTCAGACATAAAGCGCAGAGCCTTTCCTTTCATTTACTTTCCCACTAGTATTACTGTGCGTAAGGCAAGCATGTTTTTAGCCTCGTCAAAACATATTGTGCTCGTCGTCTGCAATCCCAGTTACACTCGTGTCCCGGTGTCCACATTTTCCCATCGCTTCTGGTGGTAACCCTACTAAGTATAGTATTTAAATATTAAAGCTATTTTCAAACTTGCAACTTGAACTGAATTTTAAATCTGTGTATAATGAAGTTATGACAGATGGGAGATTTAGCCGTGAAGTAGTGTTACGAAACTGTCCGTCACCCGCCATATTGGAACTAGGTTGAATACCCAGTGGCTAACTTTGCTGCTTGCTTGTGCTGAATGTTCATCAGCTGTTTTTGTCAGTTGAAATGGCAAAAGTTATTGGAAGAAACATGAATTCCGAAAAACTCAAAGGTGCCAGCCATCTTGAGAGACCATAGACCATATTATATTACCACGAGGGTAGCCACTAGGCTAAGACATGATTCTTATAAAATAGTTCTTGAAGCAGTAGGTAATAATTGAAGGTTATTAACGTGTTTTCAGCAACATTAGGGCGAGGAAGATTATAAAGAATTTAAATAATGTGTTTTAGCTATATACGTAATTGAAGATACGTAATTCTAGAAGACAAAAAATATATCTAAGAAAAAAGAACTATCTAAACAGAAAGTCTACTTACTCTATCTTGAGTTACATACTGAAACCAAGGGTTCTTGCTGAAACTAATAAACTTACCAGTAGGTAAGCTAAGATATAACTTGGACATACCCTAAGTTATGGATGCATTAGAGCTTTACCAAAAATTTACTACGGTCCACTATATTGCAGGACGAAAATATGAAGCTCTCGTCATGAACTCGGCGAAGTGCTATTTATATATTATAATATTATGAGTGAATATAGTTATAAAACAAAATAGGCAACCGACTTCAAAAAAAAAAAACAACGAAAACAACTTAAAAACCGAAATTAACCAAAATATAGATACAGATTTTTTAAGAAGAATTAAACGGAATAAATCATTATTACTATGTTTCTGTACGGGTTTCCTACTGATTGATCACTTTGAAGTCAGTACCAAACCCAGGCATAGGTACGTAATAGGTAGGTAAAGGTAGGTAGCATGTAAGTAAGGCATAGGACTAACTAGAATCACTCTAGGCCCTATACTACTACAATATAAAGTGCAAATTCGAACTTAGTATCTTGCCGTCCCGCTGACGTTAAAATTATTTAATACAAGAGTGATAGGGAGGGTACGATACGAACTTGACACATATCTTTGTGTTCTTTATTTGTACCTAATTAATAATATTGTTGTGTCTTGTGTTGTGAATAAATGTATTTTCTTTCTTTTAACTTTGATTTTCGTAGTAGCCCGGGTGCTGACTCGTGCCGAGGCATGATGAGGAGTTTTTCTTACGGCTTAACTACTTCGTACATTTCTTTAAAAGCTTGTCCTTACGATACTGCAAAACAGCATATTACTCTTATTAACATTACCAGCTAAGAAAACAAACAATACTAAATGGAAGCATTTTTAGCATATAGTGGAAAAGCTGCCTTAATTGACGTAGCCGATCAAAGCACAGGATTTGCATGGCAAAAGGCCACTGATTGGGTTTCGAATGACCCGACGATGCCTATTGAAAAGCAGTGCCGCATAGAGCGTTATATCAGAGTGCTATACATCGTTACTGAGGTATATGATCGGAAAATTAACCCATAGCGAATTGTTACAATAGTTTATCTGTTATTCTATACTATAGTCTCTAGCTCGTTGGATTTGATTTGTTGGATTTTGCTATTTTGGCTACTTAGTCAATCCAAACTACAATGCGTTCGTATTTTAACGGCTTATGGGAATGTCGCGTGAAAAACACTAAATCGTCACAAAATTACGGCAAATGCCGTTTTTGTTTGGCTGTATATACTTAAATAAAAAAACATTATCCTGTTTGCAATGGAAACACGAGGAAGGAAGAAAACAGAATATTAAATAATTCCAAGATTAACACGACCGTATGGATAATTCAATCAATCACCGAGGGAATGATAAGTGATACAAGTAATTAACAGATTTACGACTAAATGTTAATTTTCCGAGATTTCTAGAAGTATCTGTTCTTGGAGTGACTTATTAACTGGTCAGGGTCTGTAAGATGAGGAAGAATAATCGTGCAAGTTGCATTAAATACATTGCTGCGATCGATTAACGACTTCAAACTTGTTTGCTTTACAACTTCGCAATGTAATCGGGGTTTATCTACGTGATCGAATCATAAATGAGACAAATCGGCAGGCCATATAGCACGGCGGACAGATGGCCGTGTTGGGAAGTTCTCGAATGGAAACAGCGGATCGGCTTGCGCAGCGCTGGACGTCCATCAAAGAGATGGACGGATGACCCGGTTAAAGCCGCAGGCTCATGATGGATGCAGGTAGCTTCCATCCGGAGCAACTGGAGGTCTATGGGGGAGGCCACTGCAACTCTCACAATTTTTCTTGCATGTAGAAAACTAGCATAATTTTACACTAAAAGGAGGCCTGAGCCTGCAATCCGGTCAGTATATAGCTTTTTCTCATGGACCAATAATGGGTACAAGCAAGTGGTATACCTGATGGTAAGCATGACCAAATTGTCCATAGACACTCCTCGCAACACCAGCCAGCATGTATTTACTACGAGAGTGAGAAGGACGGTACGATACGAACTTCGATTTTCGAATTTCATAGTAGCCCTACATATTTCAGATGCATTGAATTATCAAAGAACGCGAAGTAAAATTTACATTTTTATTCTAAGCAGAATAAAATTTAGATAATGACAGCTGTAGTTTATAATACAGGTGCGAATCGAGTATTACCTTATAAGGCTACATCTATAAAGTGAAGGCTTTAGAATCAACAAACAAGGTTATAAAACTATAACCGCTTTAAGTTTGTTTATAATTTGTTTATTTTCTCTACCGATTTACATACCCGTTGTGAATTGGTTTTACTGTCTAGAAGCTTGGATTATCTCCATGAAAATGCAAGGCACTCTATACTAACTGCAACGTAACCGCAAATGCCAACCGTCCATACATTTCGATATTTATATGACAGGCTAGATGGCGCTAGTATCGTAAGGTGCGTTTGAAACTTTGACATTTACGTCATGTGTTGGTAGTGGTCTATGAAACGAGCCAATCGCAAGCAAGATTTTAACGTCATTACGTCAAACTGATCTCACTACACTACCGCCATCTATACTTCGTTTTTTCAGCATTAGAAAGAAGTAAGCGATCTTGACGTGTCTTTTTTATTGAAAAACACTTTTGAAAAATAAGTCACAGCAAATATGTAACAATTAGCATGGGCATATGATCATTTACATTCTTTTGTTATCATAAGTTATAGTTACTGTTTTTTAAAAAACGTTTTTCAATAAAGAGACTCGTCAAGATTGTTAACCCTTTTCCTAATCCTAAAAAACCGAAGTATAGCGATATTTCACCGGTCAGAAAACCCTCAGCGCTCAGTTTCGTCAGTAGTTTGACCTGTGGCCAGGCAAGCAAGTGTCGTGGGTTCAAACCCAGGGTTGCACCTCTAAGTTGTTCCAGATTTACCATGAATTTTCGGATGATGATAACGCTAGGAACCTAAACGCATTTGAGAAGCAGTTCTGTGTTGTGTACACCTATAATCAATAACAAGAGCACTTAGCGCGCGTGGGCACTGCAGCGAAGCCGTCTCATTCTGAGAGAAGGCTTGAGACCACCTTGAGACCAAAAATTACTCTCGTCAGTAATTAGTCGATTTATGTTTTAGAGCAGGTCAGGCACCCAATAGCTCACAGCAAAGTAAGCAATCCAGAATCGCAATCTCACATTTCAACTTTAAACTAGAGCATAACACACTTAACAAAACAATCATTTTTATGAAACATCACATAAATCAATTTCCGAGCCGGAATGTAGAAACGCGCCAAAAATTATACAGGGTGCCTCTGTCTGTCCACGGGGCTTTAAATGCAAGGTTTGTTGGTCGAAATAAAAATTATTATTATAAATAACAGAGCTGACATTAGAACAAACATTAGGTAGTGTTATTCACACAAATAACTGCCCCGGCCGGGAATCGAACCCGGGACCTCAAGCTTCGCAGTAAAGTTCTCTAACCACTTGGCCATCCGGTCGTCAAAATTCAATTCAACCAAAAAGAGTTTAATCTTAAACAGCGTATCGGACATGGCATGTTATCACTGTCTCACTTTACGAGGGAAATTTCCTTGGTACGGGGCTTTTGAATAGTTGAAATTTGACTTGACATCTCATTTATCAAAGTGCCGTCATTTAGTATTGTATTGCACACATTAAATTTACGGTGTGTAATGTTTGTATAAGAACGATTTGCAATTTTCATTTCTATAACACAAATATTGAATTTCAATGTGTCGAACTATTGAGAACATATACAACAATATGCATTATAACAAATTGCCGAATTTCTCAAATTATATTATTCATTAGCATAATTGTCTTATGCATATTAAAGTTCCGTATAATAGTCATGCAGCATAATTAATCAAAGTTATAATAAACAATTTTTATACAAACATGGAGGATAATGATCGAAAAGTATAAGACACCTGGCAAAAATCCAACAGCAAGTTCATTGTGAAGCAATTTTATTCCGGACTGCTATAAAAATACTACATCGAAGGCTAAGGCGGAGCTACGCTCCGCTTCGCTCTCGCCTTAGCCTTCTGAACCTAACCTATCCGAGTCGCTTTGCTCAAAAGGTTTCGCTCGGTCGCAGAAATCAAATGTTTTTTGCATTTGCACGCATGATGTTATACCGTCTAATCATCTAGAAATGTTGTTATACATTTTAATAATTATATGATTAACCGAATATTCAAAATAAATTATTGAATATAAGCATTATAGCAATTGTTTTTATGACTAATGAATGTTATATTATGTAAGCTTTTGCTCGTAATAATATGAAATCGTTTGTACTAAATTAATTTTATGATTCTTGAACGTAGTAAAATGAAATTATGCTAAAAGTTTTATGACGTTGACGATTGAACAGCACCCTAAAAATTACATAATCCCTACTAATATTATAAATGCGAAAGTAACTCTGTCTGTCTGTCTGTCGTTTACGCTTTCACGTCGAAACCATTGAACCGATTTTGATGAAATTTGGTATATAGATATTTTGAACCCAAGGATCAACATAGGATACTTTATTCGGTAGAGGGCCGCAGGCGATAACTAGATCCGGCAGACGAAGTCGCGGGCTTAATCTAGTTCTGTATAAACGAAAAATCATGTCATGTTTTAAAAAAAAGTTGCGGAACATAAGCAGCTCAGTTATGTGAGTAGAATCGAACCTTGCATTAAAGCCCTGGCAATGGTCAGAGACAGCCTGATATTAATCTTCACGTTTACTCATATATAACATGGATATTCTCGTCCAGTTCATTGACCTGTAACAATGCATAGATGCGACACTTGAAAATTCAACGGTGTATTTATATGCGTAATAACTGGTTGCTTTCTATGACTTTATGTGGTGACGCTGCATAGATTAAGTTGTTTGTTGTTGCTGGAAAGCTTTATATGCAAGTTGTTCTGAGAAAGATACTTCGGAAAGCGCTGCAGTGCAGGTATTAAATTTATGTCTGACAGCAACGTAACTTCGAAAATTTTGCTGAATTTCTATTAGCTTTGTTAACTCTAAGAGCATTTATTAATGTCATAAACGTGTAATTAAGAAACCAATACTCGTATTATCAGGAAATATTGTGTATAAAATAAGTAAATAATCAGGGGTAAATCACGGGTATCTTGAGTTCATTAAACGAGCTAATCACTGTCTAAATACGTCTAATCATTATAATCAATTCATTGAATCACGCGTTACTTTGCGGAAGTCATATACACAATACCAGATACTCGTAGGTACACATACATATATATCAATGTTTTTGCTGAACGGTTCTGTTGCTCTGAGGATGAACTGGTTGAGTAGTATCTAATCTAAATCGTGAATCAATATGAACTGTTGAGTATCTTATCAGCAAATGCTTCCTAAATTCAGATGGTCACATTAGTAACCCCTTTAATTCTCCATTGAATTAAACTACTCAGAGATGTAGCAATTGCACCAGTTGGCCTGTCGCCAAGGCATGAACGCTTTTATTAAAAACAGCATTGTGAACATCTGTGGTACATATGCTACTAAAATTATATCCTATACAGTGTTAACGTGATTAGCAGTCACGTGGCAAAGGATGGAAAACAGATGAATACTTTGCATTTGTCCGACATATTGTGCACAGGTGGTCTTTTTGGAAAGGTCAATGACATTAGGATAAAAATTAAAGTTAATAAGAGTAAATAACCAGGCTTAAAAAATTTAAAAAGTTCCGACATTGCTCAATGTTCATATATCAGTACTTTTAAAAAGCTCGTACTCAAATCGAACTTATTCTGAGTGAACTGTATGAACATTATTTTAAGGGTCATTTTCTTGACGTATGAATTGAGATACAAGATTTTTTTTCAAAATGAACCGATTTTATTGAAACATAATAATACTATTTAATAATAAGGTAAACGTCCGAGTGCTCGACACGCTGATGTCCAGTAGATGACACCCTGCTGTCATCTCTGTGTTAATGACATAAGTTAAAGATGACAACTATTGGGACAGTGACGAGCACTCGTACGTTTACCTTATAGAATCATGAAACACCCCAGTCTAATAAATGGTCATCTTCACCGAAACAATTATCTGAGCGGAGAACTCAAAACTTACCCCATAACGTCAGCTACGAGTATATCTGAACTTGATAGAGTAATAGCTGTTCCTGCAAAATTAGTAAACATAAACTTTGCTTACATTAAACTTTAACTATGCTGGAACCAACATAACCACCATGTAAGCATGTAATAAGCTAAAGGAGAACTGTGTGTTGAGAAATAAAGGGATATTATGGCATGATTTTTATGTACTACTTTCGAACACTTAAAAACTCTACATTCGTATAATATAACCACTGTGACAATCTTGTACAATAAATAATGCTTGGCTATATCGAAAAGTCCCCAAAAACCGTTCCAAACTACAAACAGAAATTCCGATTAAATACTTTTACAGTGGTAACCTTTAAAGAATAACCTGACCCAACAGGTCAACAATTATGGTCTCGCTGGAAGACAAGCGCTGGCTCCACCAAAGGAGTCCGCATTTTATGCTGAGGCGGGACCATTTCGAGCATATGAAAATAAGTTTTTTTTTTAATTTTTTTATTTATTTTTTGTATTTTGTATTCTCATTTTATTTTATTTCACTTTATATTATTATGTTATGTTCTGTATCTATTTTTATATGTGTGTCCCGAATAAATCTTTTCATTTTCATTCATTTTCATTTCATTTTCCGAAATAATTTCAGAACACCTTGTAAATCATCTAAAATCGAAATATATGCGTCCAATCTGCATTTATTATTAGACGTCTCAAAGTGCGGGTCACTCGTCAATGTCCAAATATTTATACACTTACATTTGAGAGGCATTGAGCGGTCAAGAGCGGGGGCGTCGAGATGAGATAGTTTATAGAAAATCAGATGTCTTGAATACAGGGAAAAAAACTAGTAAAGGTACACTCAACTTCATTGGTTGTAAAAATAATCAGGTTCCTATCTGATTAGCAAATTCTTACCTCCTAATTATTATTTATAAACGAGAAAGTGAGCTTATTTGTTTTTTACGTTTTCACGCCTTAACGATGAAGTTTTATATACACCGTATTCAAAGTCCAGGATAAAAGGTATTCTATATAGGTGTACTTATAGAGAAACCATATAATACCTCCGATATCGATAATGTAAACGTCAAGAGTGGTCGATTGGGCTAATTGCCAAATAACGACACCTTGCTGCCATCTCTATTGCTAATGACATACGATTAAAGATGCCAACTATTGGGACAGTGACGAGCACTCGTACCTTTATTTAGATAGGGTTACAAAAAACTTCAGCATTTGGTCAAGCACGTGTGAAAGAAAGTCAAAACTAAGCAACCGTCATAAAAAAATATAAATTCATTTTTAAATTATGTCAGTGATAACTTCTACGAAATTGAATTATAAATTAACTCAACAAACTCTTCAACGTGTCTATACAGGCGCACTTCAGATAATTCGTAGCGTGGGCGGGCGGATGCTGTGATAGCATATCTCGTGACTCGTGCGAGATGATTCTTGGTGTGGGACTGGTGCTCGATGACGATTATCGATAAAATTACTGAATATATCAGCCTTGAAAAACTTTACGGAGGTGTTCAGCGGGGCTACTCGGAATTCGAAAATCGAAGTTCGTGTCGTTCCGA